>NW_011343712.1:110462-146271 GCF_000735185.1 Notothenia coriiceps | reverse complement strand
CCCATGACGTTTCACTCAGAGGTCAAGGAATAGGAGATAGGGTTAGAATTTAGGAGCTGATTTTTGGACTATTCGACTGCAGCCCAACTGTGAGAAATAATCCAACTGAAACCGGCATGGACAATGACTATGTTTTAAAAATGCGCTTATCCAGAAAAGCCTGGTTTGGACACTTTACGGGCAGAAGAAACATTTCTATTAAAGAAAGAATTATACATTTCTGTCTTTTTATGCCTTTAATAGCTACTAACTTGAATTTTTATTCAAATTAATTAATTAATTATTTTTTATATTTTATTGTAATGTAGAGACAAGGCTTTTAGTGACAATCCTGTATTGCGTTACAATTATAAGTAAAAACATAATAAAAAAAAAAAAAGGTCTAAATATGATATTTGGCCTCAAATAATCTGAGGCCTGGCGCCCCCCCTGCGATCTTTGGCACCCCCCCAAGGGGGTGCGCCCCCCAGGTTGGGAACCACTGATCATACTGTAGAATCCTAGCCTGCAGTAGGTTGAGAGACTTGGATGGAGGGGGATATATTCTAATGAGCCGGCATGAGGCGCAGGAATGGGAGCCACCTGGATGGATTGTTGAATCCCATGTTTTCAGGATGAGGCAACCCACAAAAAAAACAATCAGTACAGGTACAGTAAGGAAGTGTATATTTTTTGTCTTTGCATTTTCTTTCCCACCGACTGTCTATGAGTAGAATAGTGTTAACATGGGCTGTGAATCTCATCTCCTGTGCTTGGACATATGCTTGTGCAAACAACATACAAGGCAGAGAACTACTGGTAAAACTGCTCCACTGGTAGTCAAACACTCCCAAATGCACCTTTAATAGATTGATGCTACAAGGACCAGTAACGTACCTTTGCCAGGCATCAATGCCAGCAGAAATGTAAATTATATAACACTAAGTAAGTCGTTTTATTGTTCAAATCTGTGTAACCTTGTGAGACTGTAGATAATGTGTTATTTCCCTGCCCCCCTTAAGGATGCAATAACAAACAGTGTCGATTTAATTACTCAAACATCTCCATAAAACTAACAGGCATTAGAGTGATTTCCTTTAAATCATGCAGCAAGTTTGAGTAAAGCTATGGTTGGTTTGCTGATTGCAACCGAGTTGTTATCTTTGCTGTGGAATTAGTACAAAGAATTGTTAAATTCTTTGTTAAATTCTTCGGTTTAGCTCTACGTTTTTTGGTCGACTGATTATTAGCCTCCACAGTGGAGGGCTACTGCTGTAACGGAAATACTGTGAGGACTAAAAGACAAGCATAAAGGAAATACAATAACTCAGGCTTAATTAAATCCACAATTGTTGTTCTTGAAAGCATTAGTGGTTCTGTAAAAAAGGCGAGAAAAAGCATGATTGATAGAAATGTGTTATTATTGCAATGACAAAAGTGAGTGACAGACGCATTGAAGCATCACCCATTAAAGAAAATAGTTCAATAATTCATTGAGATGCGTGTTTCTAATTCAAATCAGATGGGGCGAACAAACACAAATCCAAATGTTCTGAAATGTTCGTTATATCTTTAAGGAATGGCCTATTTTGCATCCCATTGTAATTCAAATAAATTTGAATACAAAGAAAAAAGATAATATTATTCCATCACTATCTGTTATGACTGGAGAACAGCCGACATCTTTGAATATGGATACAATAAGTACCGGATAACAGGCTTATTTTCTTTATTACAATGAATTGGTTCTGGTAGATTTGCTATTGTGTTGGCTCTACATATTAGAAAGAAAAGGATAATTGTATTACATATTAGCACCTGTAACTATATCATCCGTCATTACTAATGACAATAGAAAAACTTCCTCCATGGGATTTTTAGGAAACCAATAAACTGTCAGCGTTAAGAATTTTTTTTTAATTAAAAGAGTTTTTCCAGTCTGCTCTGAATGCGGGAACTCTGAACAGCTGCCTAAATATCACTTTGTGAGAAGGGCCACTGTTACTGGTGAGAAGCCGTTAGACTCTACTGCTTTCACAGATTTGCTCTCACTTCAGCGAAAGTGAGTTCCTGCAGTAAAGAAACTAAAAGGAATTTTGGCTGTGGGAATTATTATAGAGAAGAGAGAAATACCACAGGCCAACATTCTTCAAAAACCATACGCATGTTAGGAATTGAAATACAAAAGTGTAAACACTACATCCCTTTTTGGTGAAAAATGTTACCTTATATTTACTGATAACATTTTGAGAAAAACTGGCTATTGAATGTACTAATTTGTAGCCAAAACTTTAAAATATGTATACTGCAATATTTCTTAACAGTCAGAAGTGAAGGCACCATATTGATGTACCTTAAGGGGCGTACAGTATATATATTTATATACTTTGTGACTGACAAAGTTGGTTATTTTATTTGTTGTGCAATATCTGAATTGATAGGCACTTAAAAAAGGTGTTAAGCTCAGTATTCAAAGTGTTGTTATATCACATCTGTGATTTGAGCACTTCATACAGGGAGAAAGTGTTGAGGTGAAAGATACCAGTTATTGTGACATTTAACAATCTCATCAATTTCCATAACCACATCTTAACCCAATAAAGAAAGCTGACCTGAATTATATTCCCTACACCAGTGCTGCCAAAGACCCAGTATATTTATGAAGCGTCAGTATATATAACATTAATAAAAGGTAAAATCTTGTGGAAATCAATGCTTACGTTAGCAAGCTTTGATAGCATCCTAGTATAAAGGGAATACAAACTGCATGGTTGGTGTTGAATATTTTGACAGACGTCACGTTCATTGTCAATGAAGATTGTTGAAAACTGGAGAAAAACATAACCTGGCGCACCATATGGTTTGATTATAGAAAACCATCTGACATGCTGTCATTGGAAACTGGTTGATTGGGCTTTAAAGAAAAAAAAGACTTGTCAGGTGATTGGATAGACCATTTTTCTATCGAAGTCTGAAAACATGTGAAAAACACGTTTTGGAACAAGTAAATCCCTTTGTGCCGTCATTTCCTTTTTCTTTCAATATATATTAATGTTCTGATAAAAATTATGCTATTGTCACATCTACAATAACCTATTTCATCACACACAGCTAAACTACATCCTGTAATCCCAAGATTCTTTCATGATCTTTTGTTATCTGGAACATCCAGCTGCCGTGCAAGGTATAGGGAAAAACGCATTATATCAACGATCGCAAAGTGCTTCACCATGGTCTAGTAGCACCAATACAGCTAAGCCAGCTCTCAAATGTCTGTCACCTGCTTTTGGAATGCCCACCCGAGGAAGTCTCCTTTAAAAAAAGTTTTAAAGTAGTTTAATCCACGCAATAGCTGCTTATCTTAACACTAGATACTTTTTACAGCTGTTCAAAAAACCCATTCTATCGCTTTTTGAGAGCAGTAGTTGTCTCTTGTCAGTCAGGGCTGTAAGGTTTCTTTTACTTAGAATAAGCTCAGTCCTTATCAGGTTGCTGCTCGGTGCTGAGAGTTGACCTTGAGACATTATCTCCCCCCCACTCTCCTCTCATCAAAGAGAGAACCGATAAGACCTGACGGTGCAGTGATAGAAACCCTCCATGGCTGCTGCTCCACTCCTCCTTACAGCCCACTCTCTTGTGGGGGGACTCCCACAGCAAGAGATTTACTGCATCTGTGATCATCATGGGAGTGAGGTGAAGAGGGGGGTCATTGTTCATAGCACGACATCAAAAATGAGGCACGACCTTGAGGTCAAACACACAGGAGACAGAAAAGGTTCAGTAGATCTTTGGAAGAGGTAATACTGATGCAAAACCAGTTTTCCATCATACATTCTTTGTTTTGTTGAGAAAAATAAAATCCAATAAATGCAAGACTGGGCTGAAATTGCTTTTGTTTGTGCAGTAGCCTCACCTCAGCAGTTCTCCTGGCATCCCGTCAAGCTAAAATTTCTCTTGATACAAAAAGAGTGACAAATGATTATGACCGAGACCACATTTGAATTTTGGGGTGACGCCAGGCTGTGAGATGGCGTTCAACCACCCATCTGGCTGCAGCACCTGGTGTTGGTATGTTCTGTTCGAGTGGGATGCAATTAATGTAACCTACAAAGGCAGGATTTGTTGCTGCTCATTGGTTGGCCCACCTGCAGCTGCTTTTGGCAGGAGACTATTCCGAGAGTGGCAGTCAGGGGAGATGGCCCCTTCTCCATGTGTTAATTAACCTGGAGGTGTGTTTGGATGCGTTCTGATGTGAGGACATTACCAGAATCCAACAAGCTCTACTGTGTAATTGTTTTCGTATGTCAACTATTGAATATGAAACAGTTGGAAAAGGCAGTTTTTTTGTCACTTTGAATAAGAGACATACAGGTAATCAATTCTATCAAAATGAGTCACTTTGTATGAAAATGTACTAAAACTGCAAATTATCTAGTGGATAAGCTAATAGTGATTACAAAGAGCCTTTAATAATCCAAGCCAAAGCTCTGTGTGCCAAGAAAAATCTTATTTTAGATTAACATGTTAGCAATTGATGCCAAGAGACGGGATGTGTCTAAATGCATTAACACTTTGGCATTAACATCAAGACTCATTACTTCTCTTTTTTATTTGAAAGTATTTATAAAACAGAGCTGTTGACCCACAAGACAAATAAAGTATCACACTTTCTTACACTTAAATGCTTCAGAAGCAATTAGCAGAAAGTCACTTTTAACCTTGAAAAAGTAATTTTTTTATAATGTCATGGCCACTCATTGGGTTGCAGATTGTGTTGTTAAAAACTGGGAGAAAATTGGCATTATGTTTGTTTATTTAATGAACAGTTCATCACATTATCCTTTGTACACAATGGTTTGCTTCTGAAGATATTCAGCCCACGTATTGTTCCTGTTTGATCTGATGACATTAAAGCTATAGGTTTTCATTGCCATAGGTCCTACCAAGCTGCATAAGCCCAGTATGTTATTATAATTTCAACAACATTGAAAATGTAGTCAAGTTATTTAAAAAAATATATAAATATGCTGTTAGTTGTTTATGAAATGAAGCAAGTTATGGCATTCAAAGAAGATTAGCAACCTGAAAGGAAGTGCATTTGTTTAATGTTCCACTGCAGGTAGAGATTGTGAGTGGGAGCTCTGTGGGGAAGAGAGAGTGGGCCGGTGACCAGCGACCGCCACTCTTATCTAAACCCAGGTGGGTCGTTCTCTGAGAAATGTGTACTTAACACAGATGACTCACGTCCACTTTAGTTTGTTTTAATGCTAGATACCATGAGAGTCCTTCATAGGGGTACTGTACATCTTTGTAATAAAACAAAGAATTGCCATGTTTATTAAAATATCCTTCTGGGTTAAACGGTAGCATTTCAGCATTATCTGCTGAACTTGAAAGCTCTCTGTAGCTGTAACCTGCTTACTTTTAACTAGGTTCTAAAGCTTATAACTTACAACTTTTTGTTTCTGTACATGTCTTGTTTTTTTCTTGTTGAGAAAAATAGATCAATGTGTATGTATGTGTATGTATGTCAATGTGTATGTTCATTGATCTATAGACTCACATTGGCTGCAATGCTCATATAATTGTGAATTACAGCTGTGTCTAGTGACATTAAGTTTCATGAAAAGATACCATTGGTGTACATGTTCAAATGCAATTTTACTCTAAGTGTTACTTCAAATAAGACAATTATTTATTGATGCCGATATATCAGCTGCAGCATGAATATACACGGCATCAATGAGTAAATACAAATGAATGTTTGCTCTGTTTAAGAGATACCAAGGCTGGGAATTCGAAATAACTGCCCAGCAAATTGGCATGGTGGCACTGTGTGAAGTGAGATAATTAGTAATGCATTAACGATGGGCATTCGCATGCTCTGAATACCTCAAATGAACTTTGGGTGTCTCAGATTTAAGCAGTCGCATTAGTTGTTTTGCTGGAACAATTACCTCCTAAAAGGCCTCTCCAAACAAGCCATGCAATATTCATCATATTCTTCTGGCTAACATGGCCCTTTGAAAGCTTGTTTTGTGTCGAGGCACACGAATAGACTACAGATTATGAAACAAGGACATCATTATTTATTATTATTATTTAGGTCTTTAAGAAACCCTACTGCCCTCAGGAAAAGCAAAAGAGGAGCAGCATTTTGTAATCACTGAGAACAACAGCAAAGGAAATTCAGCGTGTCTGATTAATGGAAATTACTTCAAAGCGAGATAGCTTCATGTTGACTCACCCCCTGCTTTTCACAGCTGGTTTCTGCAACATTCCTGTGGTTTTCAGGTGTCTGAGTTTAGCAGTTCTGCTTGTTCACATAAATTCTTACTTTCTACAAACACACACAGGAGCATACTTTAGAGTAAGGCCATACGCATGCAGTAATCAGCACCCGAGAGAACACACAACTGCTACATTTCCCCTTTCTGCCTTTTTGTCTGCTCATTATCTCTCTTTTTTACTGTACAGTATGTATATCATAAATGCACCACTGGCATCATTTTCCTAAACTGATAGGAGAGATAGGATTCACATGAGAGAACGCTTTGAAAAGGAAAGGCTAGCAAGGCAGATGTACTGTATAAAACCAAGGTTAATGTGAGGGTAAAAAAAAACACCTGAATGGGTGAGGGAAAACTAAAGATAAGTATCAACTCTGCAAAAATACTTCATTTGTGTTGAAGCAGAGGTTCTTGAATTCAAAAGATGCATGTGAAATAACATGGTAGTGGATCAGAAGGCAAAAAGTCCAGGTCACTTTCCAGCTACTTTAAGAGGAATGTATATATTGACTTATGTGGGTTGACTAACATTATAAACAACATTATAGTAACATTTAATAAGTAATAATGTTGGCATTTCTTTAACCACAAATGCCAATTTCCATGTACGAGCATATTTCTTCTCCATCATTGTGAGCATTTTGACCATAGACACGTCTATAACATGTCTAATGCATGTCTAAAGGTCAGTATCTAGAAATACCAGGGTGTTGAGGATTAGATGCGAACAACTCATTGAACCGTGAAGAACGGTGTATTTTCTGTCCGGCAGACAATTGTTTTTAATAGAAGAATTGAAAAGGGAAGAAAAGGCTTGTTTTCAGCTGCAAGTCTTGATTTCAGCTCTTTTTTCTGGACACTCCATTCAATATTAAGAACACAGCGTACATAGAATGGATTCAAATATGATTTCATCCATGGAGAATAAATTCATAGGTGGCAAACAAATATAGATTGCAAAGCAGGTTGTTGGTGATGAATGATGATAGTGAGGCCATCTCACCAACATCCCTCACCTCTGCTGAATGTAAATAGTTCACGAGAGCCCAATGACAGTTTATCAGAGAGACATGTTCAGGTCACAAAACACCCAGAAGGTCCCGCCCCTCCCTCCCTCCCTCCCAAGCCACAAAACATTACATCACCATCATGGATCACCGCTTGAAGAACTGTCATCCTACAGGACTGACTCCAGAGTTAAGGGCCCAATGTAGTATATTTTACCTTCTATTAGACTATTGGTCTAAATTGAAAAATCTCAACAACAATTATATGTTTTTGCAGATAGCATTTTGTACAAACGTTCATGGAACTCAAAAAATAAACCCTACGACTTTGTTTCTAGACCATCTCTAAGATGACTTTGATGGTTTTGAATGAAAGTAAAAGATAAAAGTTCAGTGAAATGCAATCGCCAAAGCCCCATTGCTTGGGATAGCAGTTGGTGCCAATCTTCTTCACCTTCTCCTGTTGTTTCCCAGATGTTTCCATTTTAAAACATAACATGCTTAGGTAGCAGGGTCAGCAGGAGGAGCCCTAAAAGTTTCCCTATCCTGATGAGTGACCCTGCGCCACATGTTATCAAATATCACTTTTCACCTTGGAAACAGCATTTGACAAAACTGTCTCGCCACAGGGCCCTCTCAGTAGCTATTATGTGTCTCTTTTGTCATGGTACTATGTTTCAAATTGTATGTTTCTCTCCGAGCTTCTCTTGACCATGAAAACAGCAGTTAAAGCAAATGTTAATTGTAGTGTGCTTTTATTACATGTACAACACTTTGGCTCGACCAAAAATCGTTTTTAAATGTGCTTTATAAATAAAACTTGATTTGATGTTTCCCACAAGTTAAATTGTTAGTCTTTCCTGGCCTTCAGTAAAAAGAAGCAGTTGCCGTCACCTTACAGTCGCTGCCGCTTGACTGCTGCTGCAGACGAGGGAATGATTAATATGCAGCTTGTGTGCTGCTAGTTTGCAAACAATCTTGACATCGACCAATCATCATTATTTAGATGGATTATTTCCCTTGAAGCAGTTTGAACAGATTATTATTATGATGGCAGACATCCCTCCTGCTATAATTCTCATATAAACAAAGTTCTTCAATATCACCTGGCCTGCTTGAGACGTGCTCTGATCCTGCACTCATTTTATATGAGATTGTCCATAAATAATATATAGTCAGTTTATAAATAAACATTTAATTGAGTTTATAAATACTATTTAAATGCACTTCTTCCACTTGTGTAAAGGGTTTTGAACTTCATCAGTTTTTTAAAGTATAGTCAATTCAACTTGCCAGGAGGTAAGTGTGTTTTTCAACTGCCAGAATTGCACTACACAGCCCAGTTTTTGTCAACTTCCATCTAGTTCACTTCTTGCCAATTGTGTTGTCAGTGATGTCATTTAAGTGTCTTAATTGACACAGAATGCTAACAAATGTTACCATAAGTTTACTGTGTGAAGTTTCCAAAACTATCGAGTCAATAAAAAAGGCTGATGTTATAGAATATAAGATTTTAAAACTCAATTTGCATTAGTGTCTTTTCAAAGATGGTTGTCTTGCTACAAAACAACATAAAGTGCTCCTACATTCTTGTTAAGTTACTGAACAGGTGAATGGCTACAGAAATCCATCTGAATGGTTTCATGTGTTTGAATGCCCATGGTTTAAAAATGCAGATAGAGAAAATTTGTTTTTTCAGCAAAAATCCTGCTTGGACCTTTTTTTGTATCTTAGTTCTTGGACAAAGACGAGTGTGAAGAGAAAAGCACAGCATCACCCGTGGAACAGACCCAGAGCCTCGCACTGGGGGAGGCGAGAGTGAACAACAATGCCGCCTTTCTGCTTTCCAAAGCACCAGAGACAATTTGGCTCTGTGTCCAATTGGCTTCTGCTCTGGCCATCCATCCATTCCTGAGTACAGAGCCCTCATCCAAGAAGTGTATTATTGTCAACATAATGGTTCAAATATAGAGCCACTTCAGAAGGAATTCAGCATTTTATTTTATTTTTTTACCAGGTCCTTTTGCCAACCAGGTGTGGTGTAGCGGGGTTTGAAAGAAAAATCTGTTACAGAATTCAATTTTGCACTGTGAAATATATAAAAAAGATTAAATGTGTACATTTTTCATTCAAAAGGCAGGCAGTTAATTCTGAAAAGTAGCAGCATATTTTAATCAGAATACCTTTATTAGTATTTATTAATCACTTTCAAATCAGTTTGCACATCTCCACTTATTTATCTATATGCGCCCACACAAACAAATCCAGACAAAATAGATAAATACATGATAAACTAAAATTCATTCATCAAGGATGTAATTACTTTAACACTTATTATAAAATGCCTCACTACAGTTTTACTTTTTTCTGTTGTGCAACACTTAACTAGGATACATTCTTTCTTAATATAATTTGCATAAGAAAAATACTTTCTAATAGAAATTGTCCTCAGATGTGCATGACAGTTTGGAAACAAGCTATAGTGAGGTTTGTGACCCACTACCATGAATCTGGTGACAGCCTCCACTGAGACTGGAATAAAGTGGACAATGAATGAGTGAACACACGCTTGAGTCACGGCCCAGGGGGAGGTGAACTAACCACCTTTCCCCTTCTTGCCTTGTGAAATGACCTCAAGCTGAAGCATGGTTTGTTAACTTAAATGTTATCCCAGGGTCAGACTTTGAATCCTCCGTGTATTTCACAAAGCACTGCATTGAATACAGCTAGTGTGACCTAGTCTAAGGTTTAAATAGGGAAAACATCATGTGGTGCCATGTTATAGTCCAGTCTCTAGTTGTGTTTTAACAGGAATGGCATAGGGACATTCAAACATGTCTTTTTGATATGTACAGAAGTTCCAGATCCTGGTAATACTGACTGCTAAAAGGATTAGTTGAATAGTTACTAAAGCTGGTGAGCCAAAATCTTGCACGTGTCTAATTGTTCTAAGGTTGTGATGTCTTGTTGACTACATTTGGATTAATTTCATGTTCAAGGTTCTTTGTCGTCAAATTATGTCGTTGAAAATCTTAGGTCACAGGCTTCTCCAACAATGCAACACAATAATACAGATAAGCAGTCAATGTTAAAACAAATTAAAATATACTATATTAAAAGTAATACAAAAAGAATGTCCTCTGATTAATACTTCATAAACCTTTGGGGACATGTGTAAGAAGTGGAAGTGGTTTATGGTGCAATAAAGCCCAGGAATGTCATCATCGCCTGCCGACACCAAGGTAAAATGCCCAAAGGGATTCAAGGAATGGACTCAGTGACGTCAAGGTCAGATAGACATGTTTCATCATACGGTCAATGCTGAGGGCTTCAATATGTTGTAATACTTCTTAGGTTTTAATCAAAACTCATTTAAAACTACTTAAATCAATCCATCAACAGTATAATTGTCCTGCATAATACATATGAGATCTTAGCATAGATTTTAAGTAGAATCACAGTTAATACAACTGAAAATACACGAAGGCATGTCTCTTTTTTTCTTCGTGCAAGTACTGCAAAGTTTTTCTCGCCTTCCTACTTTGCCTACAAGGAGTGCAGAAACGAATCATAATTCTGTTGCAAACTGTCTGCAGGACACTGTACATGTAAGGTAATAGGAACTTTGCCTACAGCAATGTAAAGAACTCTCACTGGCAGCCCATAACATGTCCTCAAATTCCTGACATCCTGGATTCTCATGGGTGGTGGTTACATTGTTAAAAGTGAAAGAAAAAAAAAATGTCACCAAAAATCCTGTTACACCATCCTCAGCTGTATTATTAGGGATTCATTTCATCTTCCTCCTCTTTTGTTTGACCTGGATTATGTTCTGTCTGCAGGCACACACCAGTCTGACGTCTGAAAAGGTAACAGGACTCCGGAACAAACAGCTTTTTTGTCCAAACGTATCTGAGGCCACAATTGCTCTGTTTTACAGGGCATTGGATATCACATTATAATATTATATCATGCATTTTCTTTTTTATTATTATGTATTTTTTTCTCATGTAGAAAATGTGTAATATTGCCGTTCAAAATGTATGTATACATTCAAAAAGTACAGACTACTTCATAGTCATATTTTAAACTACAGAGCAACCGTTTCATAATTGAATTCATAAACGTACTGCATAATAATCTACACTACAATGAAACGTAAAAAAAGACCCACAATTATAAATGTTATCCAACAGAAGGCTTCTGACCGCAGTGCTTTCTCACTTCACATACCTACACTTTTTCTTTGGAGGGCATAAGGGAGAAAAAGTATGGATACATTCGGTGGGTCAACAGTTTTGTTGAATGCTGGTCCCCAGTCATCCTCTATGGTCGCCATCTTGGCAACCGAGGAGGATCTTTTGATTCAAATTAAGTGGTAGCTCTGGCAGTTCATCCAATCCTCACTGGAATAAATTAATACAAGCCGGCAGATATTTTGGTTGGAAACAATTGTAATCCGGTTTCAATTTACCATTAAAAACAGAAGAATAAAAGAGTGGCAAAAATGTTCAATCATCATTTCTGCTAAGTGCACAAAGCTATGTGTGATTTGGGACACACTGCCCTGTTGTCATTCATGCACTGAGCAAGTAAGTACATCGTGTACACAGTGTACTACAAAGAAGCCTACCAAGAAAAGTATCCAAATCAACTCACTGCACAGGTGCAGCATTTTACTGCAGCTAACCAAACCCAGATTCACTCAAAACAGATCTTAAGAGTAAATGTGTCTCTCAAACATTCCCTCATTAGTGTCATTGCCAGTGGAAGCAGTTTTTTCAAAGTCGAACATCTTAAATTCATTTTTTCTCCTCAGAATATACAGATTGTGTTTTATGTCTAAATTACAAGTATATTGGGCAAAAGAGGAAATGTGGCAGCTATTCTCAGAAGAGCTACAAACAGCACTTCAGCAGAAGAATGTCTCATAACTTCAGGGAGTCCCTGTCCTTGAGTCCGTTGACATCTGAAGGATTTATTCAGTAAGGATAAATATGTTGCTCCCAACATCAGTCTCTAAATGTGACACATTGGTTAAGAAGAGGTAAGTATATTTCACAGGGGACGTTTTCTCGGCACCAGGAAGTGATTGATGTTCTTAAAAAGGTCAGTGTTCAACTCAAGCCACAACATAAACAGCTCACTCAAAACAACCTGTCCAAAGAACAGTAGACTGGAAATATGAATGTAGACAGAAAATACTAACTTCAGTTTACTTTATTTTCCCGACTTTTGTCGAGTCAATGTTTTTAATATTTGACCACAATGGTCTTTCCTGAACAAAGTGCAATAGTTGCCTTGCCTCAACCATTTTGTTGAATAACTGATCATAACTTTGTTCAACATCAACCATCTATAGGTCATTTAAAGCAAAGCTTTGAGATAAACGCTCATGTTACGATTGCAAAATATTTTCACCAAAAACATCAGAGATTCATAGAAAAAAGATTGATAGGAAAAAGGAGTGGGGCCGTTTAAGCCCATTATCCCACCAACCCTAATCCGTGTTGTGTATGTGGCTTCAAAGAAAACCACAGATAATTTACAAAGTTAATCTACAAATGGTATTTTTGTGTCTAATATTCACTATTTTGATATAAATAAGTTATTCTCAAAAGAATCAAACCTGCAAGCTAGGCTTCAGGAAAATATTTTTGTGACTAGTTCTTCACTTTTGTAACCTTTTCAAGCATGCAAGCATAAATGCATTCACGCAGACACACACACTGGCTAGTATGGTCCATTTGGCACATGTTTCTTTCCTGTGTGGGGAAAATGAAGTTGAAGGGGGATTTGTCCACTGAGAGCTGGCTTACTATATGCAGAGGAGAAGGAGGAGGCAGAGTAGCATGGCCATATACCACACCGCAGCCCGCGGCACTAAAGCACAGAAAGAAGCCGTTTCCATCACCATACTCCATCTGCGGAGGAGACAAATGAACTGCAGTTTTATAGCTTATCCTGCTGAGCTGGAACCTAAGAATGTGCTCGAGGTTTTTAGAGAACCAATTGGAAGGAAAAATGGTGAGGCAAATGCTGACTTGAAGGAAACTAAATACAAAATACTAAACAAACTTTGCTCAATAAAGAATGGTTGGCTAGTTAAAAGGCTATAATGTCTTTATGAGAAAACAGTGGGTAAGTTATTTTACTGTTATGTTCAGAGAGGCATTTGGATTTAAGTCGAGATTACAGACAAAGGAGTATGTGAAGCAGGTGACCTACATGAAGCTGTTCCAAGCAGCTGCTTTAACATATTCCATTTACCTCACCACATTTACATCGTGTAATGCTTTTAATCTGGCAACAACCACATTTTTATAACATTGCCAATTATACCATCTAGGACGTTAAGTGCTACAAAGACGAAATACTGGGTTCTCTTTACTGGTCACCTGTTCAGTCATTATTCTAAGATAATGGCTGCTTTTAAAACATGATCTTGTGGCCCGAAGCTATATTTTTAATTCTCTTTGAGCCAGAGTACAGCCTCAGATCCTCAGCTCAGCTTTAAACTAACGGTGTTGAAAGGCTTAGAACAAGTTGACTAAGTAGCATACGATTGGGTCGCACACATAGTATCGTACAACACACGAGGCCCTTTTAAAGTAAGTAAAGAGGCTCCATTATGCTTTTGGGGTTTTGCCTGTTATATAGGTGCTGTGCATGTAAATGGTCTGCAAAGGCTTACATCTCAAAGTTTCTCTCCAACACACTCAGGAAGCAGGAAAACGCCTGGATTGGACTCCTTTGTTTACTTCAGTAACAGAATGACATCACTTTGTTACACTCGTGCGTCTATTGGCTAGTGCTCCATACATTGTACATGATAGGCTAAGGGATGGGATATTTGTAAGCGGTTGACCAATCACAACAGAGCTGGCCAGCTAACCAATCAGAGCAGACTGGGCTCTGGTTTCAGACAGAGGGTGAAAAGAGGTGCTGCAGCACATATGTATGAGAACAATAAAGAGATTTTTGAATAAAGCAGGTAAACGTGTCACAGTAGAGGCACACAATACAAATATGAACCTGAAAATGAGCATCAGCCAGTATGTCCTCTTTAAAAACATGGTAACACAAAAAAGTTTGGGTAAAAGCATGGAACAGTTAGTTTGATCAAATAGCCTCAGAAGGTTGTAAATGGCTCAGTTTTTCAGAAGTTGTACAAAATCTGAGATAAATATTTTCATAGAAAAATTAGAAAGTGCTTAATATTGCTCAGTAAAGTAGAATTCTTATATAGAATACACATATATTGAAGCTAATATGTTAAATAGTTTACATTTCTGAATATTCGTTCAAATTAACAGATACAAAAATGAATTCTTCAATGGGTTTTAATCATGACAAAGTGCTGAACTCATCTGTGTAAAGTTGTGTGTTTGTGTGCAATAAAATGTTCCTGTTGGCACGATACCAACCAGCGGAGAGTAAATCTTTGTTGCAGAGGTTCTTGGCTCACCTTGGTGGTGCTAACTGCACACCTGCAGAGCATAGATTAAACCTGAATTATCGGAGGAGCGAGCCTCTGCTGCTGACTCTCCTTCCCTAATCTCAGTTTTCATCTGTGGCTTGTTATTGCTGTTTTTCTCCTACTGAAGCAGCCACTTCAGGACTCGGTGTCTCTATAGGAACACCTTGGATGTGGATGGCATGTTAACTGTTCTAACTTTTGTGTTACAACTGAAACTGCATTACAGAAAACGTGTTATTAGAGTAATACATACATGTCTGTGCACCTCCAGATGATAGGGTGTTTTTATATGTTTTGTTGCAGACTCTAAATGGTTTGATGCAACACTGCTCGCTAAACATGGACAAAGAGAAACTTTCAACTAAAGGTCATAGCGCTGATAAAACTCAATGCTTTAAATGTTATCCGTACAAAGACTCAAGACAAGGAAATGAGAAATGAGACCAGACGGTGATTATAAAACTCTCTGGATACCTGATGATAGACAAGCAGCATTGCTTTTATTGTAATGAGTGAAACATCTACCTCTTCTCAACATGATTTATATAAATTAAAAGTTATCTTATCCTCAAATAAAAGAATGCTAATCCAAGGAATTACCTTTGAGCAACTTAAACTGTGAAAATAATATGTGTAACAAGCAGCAAACACCAGGGCTCATAATGAAAACGATGCAAAGATAATTGAAGCACAAATAAAGTTCAGGCGCATAACAGTTACTGGAATGGGTGAATGGATATTCAGTAGCTATATAAAGAGGTTGAGAAATGTCACATTAAACTGCTAGTGACTGATCATTAGATCCAACGCTTGTGAGGAAACTGTTCAGTGAAGCTAATGATACAGAACAGACAACCAAATCACAGTTAGTTTTGGAAAACTGCCATTTCGAGGTCACCTCAAGACATCTAATTGTTCACAAAGGAAGCCTTTGGGACTCAAGGCTTTTGTTTGAAAGCAGTTCAGCCATGCAGTCTGCAACTAGCAGGCAGGACAAAATCAAACAGTGAATCAGCATCAAAGAGTGCAGTAAAACTCAGGCAAGGGATTTCGGGCAGAGAACAGGAAACAGGAAACAGAATTGGCTACACTACTAAAGGTACTAAAGAAAACATTGATGATCAGGCAGAGACGGGGCAGTTCACTATATTCAGCGTACTGAGGATAGGAGCAGCTGGGCAGGCGGAGAACTCTGTCACTGCAGGAGCAGCTAGTGGACATGTGAGGAACAGCAGAGTGTCTCAGAGACTTCACTTGCCCTAGGAAAATTACCAATTGGAAAAAGCAGAAGTGTTTCTAATAAGATTAGCAATGGCTTTGTTGTCAAGTTTCCCAGTCAGCCATGACAGTGACTGTGGGCCAGCTTACACCATATTAGGACCCTGAAACTAAAGCAGCTTAATGCAACTAATCATTGATTTTATAATTAACATCAGTACAACATATTGTGTTTGGTATCATGTCTAGCCGTTTCCTGAAAGGTTTGTTGGTCACTTTGGGTTTTTCTCATGCAAATTAGCAACAACGATGGGAATTGAGTTTGCTGCATTTGAAAGATTACATCTAGCAAAGCCATTTCGAGGAATACTGCTAACGTGATTGAGCTCTCTGTGGGAGTTTCAACCAAAGAACGTAAACAAGGCAATTGTGGCTTCTCCAGTTGTTTATAATTATGTACGTAGACTCTTTGTAACAAACAATGGAAATGTTTAAAGAAGTTACAGTGACTGATCAATAAAAGTAAAGTGTGATACAGCCTGACAGCCGTCCACCGTCACTCGTGTGCTGGTCTCCTGCTGCAGTGTGGAACATCAGGGGGGAGGCCAGAGAGATCTGCAATAGGTTGTAAATGCAGCTCAGAGAGTCTTTGTGACCACACAACCACCTCTAAGAAGAACAATAACACGGCCAGACTACAAAAGAAAGCCAACTGTATTACAGATTACTCATCCCGCCATAGACACAGTCCGTTTGCACTCCTCCCCTCTGGAAGAAGATACAAAAAAGCACCAAAAACAGTTTGAGAAACAGCTTCAATGCAAGAGCTGTAACCTCTGTTCACCCCCATTGCTGAGGACTGACTGCTGTGAGCAATTACCCAACCGATCCAAGACACACAACACTTTACTCTATTATTGGACTTATTTACTTTCACTACTGAAGGACTGCTAAACTGATTTTCATTGTTCTAAACACAATAACAATACAGAGCTATTCTACTCACCTAAAACCCGTCTGATTGGATCAGTTGTTTTAGATTAGAACACTGCAATCGATGAGCTGGAAATAACTGGAATAAATAACAGATATAGACCTCTAATAACTGGAAAGAAATAGCAGATATAGGCCTCTAATAACTGGAAAGAAATAGCAGATATAGGCCTCAATTCTGTAGTCAGACGTTATCCTTCACTTGCAGTGTGGCATAAAATGGAGCATCTAAATGTGGCGCAGGGTTTACTACATAGTAGATTTATACAGCTGCAATCCATGATAGGCGGCTCATTTTATGTTAAGTTACGTTCACGTTACGTCAAGCCATCTGTCTAAGACCGATACATCCCTACATCTGAATGACTTTCAGAAAGGAAATGCAACCATATAAGAGGGTCATGCAATAGACAGGTTACATTTTGTCAACAAAACAATGCTCCCCAAGGGGTTTTCTCCTTTTGTTTTTATATCCCTTGTGGTGTTCCCTTACTAGTATCAATCAAGCCATTAAATTATCTCTGCTTGAGGATGCGTAAAAAAGGTATAGGTTGGTTAGAATGAGACCGTGCCTCTCTAAATAATCCCCCCACCTCTCAAGTGCAACGGAGCATTTGAAGACACAGCAGGGAGCTGCTGGCCATAATATGAGGATTTCAGTTGGCAGTCAGGTGTGAAGTGTCTGACAGACAGAGAGGTCATCTGAAACGGCAGGGAACCACTATCACTGCCCAGTTTTTCACTAAACACAGCAGGGGGGGGGGGAGACAGCTGCAACAAGTAGAGAGTAGAGTGAGTAGAGAGAAGACGACGTCGCTGATCATCAAGGTGTTAAATAAACACATGTGTAGGATATAAAAAGCTTTTTCTTTCAGAGGACATGCATCACAACAATAGGAGAACCGTATATAATATTTACTATAATAGTACACATTGTGTAGTTAGCAGTCTATTTAGGATATCTTCTCATCATTATAAAATGTTTTTGCAAATGACCACATTCATCAAAATCTCTTCATCAATAACAACCAAATCGTCCACACGTACAAGACTGACAAGATCTTAACAGCACTTCATGATTTACTACATCTATTAGTTGCGTGTTGTACACACAACAGAGCTCAGTAATTCAGTTTTCAGGTCTTCATCTTTTTACTTGAAACCAGATTTATTACTTAAGGGTCCAGTGGAGGAAGCATAGCGTATTTTCTTCTATACGCAATAGAAATCAATGCATTTTAAAACAGAGCTCTGTATACGTGTCTGGGTTCCTCTGATAAAGGACAGTTATTCTGCCATGTCCATGACCAGCCTGTTCAGGAGCCATTTAGAGGGAGAATATTGTAATGAGAGTCATTTATCAGCCCTGAAGGCTCCTCGGACAAATGAATGTGATTTTGGGACCCCACTGACACAAGGAGCTCTCGCAGCCTTTTCTCGCTACAGGAAACACATCCAGAGAGGATGTTCAGCCTCTGTTCTTTGCTCCTCTTCTATAAAACAAACTACAGCACTGCATTCTCCTCCTAATTAGAAGGTGGAAAGGATCAAATGGATGATGACAAATTAATATCCAAACGGCTGTCGCTGGAGATAGAGCAACTTTGGTGGAGCCTCCCTGCTGCAAGCATTCCAGCTGTTAACAAGCTTCAAGACAGATTTTTTTTATTTGCCACCGTTTTCATCCAGAGCTGTGAGCTCATGAAGAAGAAGGGTTTTTGCTCGATAGTGTGCAGGCTACCAATGTATTAGACACATACATTGGGATGTATATTAGTTCGTTAAGAACATTGTAAAGTGATGGTTTGAATTTAACCCAAAAACAAATCAACAACAACGCACTGTCCGACTTTGATATAAATATATTTTTTGCTGACATATGACACAGGGTAAATTGGTCATTCTTTAATCTCTGCCCTTATACTGCCTCTAATTATTACTTTAACTATATATTTATATGTTGTTCCTTTCTTTTCTTTTCACTATATAGCACCTGTAAAAGCACTAACAAAATAAATCTATTATTATTATTATGATAAATGGTGGGAATTATTTCTAAAAACAATCGTACCTTGATTTAAGATGTTAGCAGGGTCTTATGTTCATAAGCTCAATATCCTCTTAATATGACTCATTAAGGAAGTATCAAAGGGTTTTATATTTTCTACAATGCTTATTTGCCCTCTAGGTCAAATGTTCAATATATGTTTCCCTTGATAAGGCATGTCACAATAAACAAACCAATAGCTGATGGTATACTCTTTGAAAACCTACACCTATAGATTTACTGGCAATACCTTTTTCCTCACTTTAGATATTGATATCCCCAAAGTAGCTTCATACATTTCAACTGTGAACATAGCCCCTTACCAATCTCTTACAATGAGGACCATGGGAACATAGGGATGAGCACCCTAACCTAACAGGCTTGTTAAGCTAACGTTACTCCCTGAGTTTGTTGAAAATGTATCTCTTGCTGAGATTTGAAAGATCCCAGCCAACTAAAAAAACCGTAGTCTTCACTTTCAACATTCCAAAAGACGATTTAACAATGTGTTTGAGACTGTACTGTTATCTCCGACGTAATAAATGGACCAACATTCTATAAAGAGCAGAACCGAGCCGATAACAATATCCTGATATAGGTTGCCTCAAGAAACAGCTTTCACAGGGTAGGGCAAAAGGGCTATTTTGAATCAGACAGTTATTATATTTAACCAAAGAAAATGGTTAGCTAATGAAAGGCAGCTTGGCATTGAAAGTGACATTTAGGATAATAGTGAAGATAGTTAGCTGGTTAACAGGGCATGCTACCATTTGCAGGTTATATGGAGCAGAACAGATTCAGTCCAATGACGACAATTGAACATATTTTATTTCATAATAACCACTCAGTGTAAGGTTTTCGTGACAGTGTCAATGCAACTGGGCTGTTAAAAGAAATCACAAAACACTCACCTAACTGCAGGAGATGTCACAGTTTTTCTGCTGGAGGACCAACAATGTAAAACATTTACAAGGGAAAACCAGGATAAATAAAGAGACAAACATTGAAGGACGGACCACAGGAAGAGACATTGTGCACAAAGTCAAATGGAACAATGAGAAAGAGGCAGGTATACACAGAGAGCTAATTACTGAAACAAGCTGAATTGGGAAGGCAAAAACACAAGGCCAGCACAGTGATTGGACACAGGTGGATCAAATCAGGAAGTCAGGGAGGGGCAAGGACAGGAAGTGAAACAAGACATGAAAGTGAGTGTTAAAAAAAAAAAAAACGGGAAACAGAAAAAAAAAGCTAAATACAGCACCAATCGATTACAATTATTCCAGATTAGTAAAACAACCTCAATGAATAACCCAAACAAGATAAGAATAAAAAAACCTTATATGTGGCCCTATTTCTCCTAGCTTGTCTGATAATATGGCATGCTTCAAAGAAGAAAACAAGATTTGCCCACACACTCAGGACGGCTCCCATACTGTTTTAGCTCTAATCCGATTTCATATTTCTGCCTGTGACCATGTTGAGGATCAAACTCCCAAATCTCACCCTCCACGCTGACAGCCCTGTGGTGGATACCATGATCTCTGCGGGATTGAACACTGCCCCACTTCTCTGAGGAGGTGTTCCGAGAAAATATGACCTTTTCTGACATCTTCTGCTGTGTAATGACCAGGCAATAGCTGGAATGCTGCCAGGATGATTTTATCAGGAATTCATATCACTGACAACGTACAAGGGGGGGTTTAAAACCTTTTTAAGGCTTATACCAAATAGATTTTTTTTTTGAATGTCATAAAATGATAAAGGCAGCAGGAGAAAAGTCATGCCGGATCAGGCACACCTTGATTTGTTTCACAACACCTCTGTGGTGCTAGTGTGCACAGACACTCAGAGGATATAACGTCTTTCAGGGCTGAAGAATCTGCCAACTCTGCTTACAGGTGAATCATTTAATACTTTCCCCATCAGCTGACAGACGATAATTGAATGCAACCTCACCGAACACATTTTCACTTCACATTGTTCAAGTTACTGATTAATTACTTGGGCTGACCTTGAACCGAGACTCACTCCAGTTATTCAGTATATTCCTAATGTAGTAAATGCTGTGTGTTGTTGATAATAGGCTACAACCAGTTGACCTACTGATCTAACATTTACCTTATTCCTCTGATGTAACTAAAGGACACACAGAGTCCACCTTACTGCCGCACATGAGGAAACTTGTTGGGTGAGAGAGGACTTTCCTGATGATTAGCTTAAATATTTAGTGTACCTGTGAATAGATTAACCCGAACCAGATCCTATTAAATCCTCTTTGGATCCCCAACTTTGTGGATTTGCTGGTGAAGAACGGCGGACACAGGCCTCAGATGCATCAGCTGATCGGGCTTATGGGAGGTAATCAGGGCTGAGCTTGGCACTGAGCTCCCAATCCATTTGTTTAGCAAGATTTGCACCTGTCGCTCTCTCGCTTCTGACAAACTGAATATAAACAATGTACAACTCAAATACCTTCTGCAAAAATAATTACAAAAAACTCTTTATTGAAATAGATCAACCAACAGACACTCAAGCAAAGGTTTTGTTAAGGACAAACAGTTTAATATTTGGTAAAGTTTTCATTACAGTTTGCAATGATAATCATGTTTAATAACAAAATATTCACAGAGGAGCAATTGGTGTCCAAAAGCAATGTGTACCTTCTCATGAAAACCAAGCACATGCATGTTGACTTTAAAAGAGAAAATGTTTTCAGGTCTTTCTAAAATCAACTTTATAATGTTGTCATCCTCGTTGAAAACCCACCGTATGCTCCCACCTCTTGTGATGCTGGCTTATTGAAAGCGACCTTTCCTAAATCACTGTCTCCATCTTGAGTCCTGACTTTGGATGAAACTGTACCGCTAGCATTTTGCCAAACATGTATTGTCAGCTAAACAGCTTTATCAGTGTCTCGGTTCTTTTAAATGTATTTTTCTTTTACTGCACTTACACAATTACAGTAAATCAATTCTCCTTTTTACATCAAGTCATTACAAAGGTTTGTCCATAGTTTGTTACCTATGTTATACTGAGTTGTTTCAATTTCAAGTCAATGTCAGTTATTCAATTGCTCAAGAAGCTTTAATACTGTTTTGACGGTTGTGCTTCCATTATAAACACAAAGGAGCTTTATTTTCCGCCCAGTATGTAAACCAGAGTGATTGATTCCAATTACCTGTTTAATTGCAGTCTTCTTTCCATTTTGTGCTGATGTTTTGACGTGGTTTGACAAGGCTTATTGCACATGGAAAGAAAGATAATCACCTTTAAAGTGTGATTGAGTGTGACAACTTGTGCAGAGGGATCAAAACTAAATGCCAGCTTTATGCCCGTTATGAGGTAAACATTAGCAGTGACTATACAGACTATACTGAAGCTGGTACGTCTTTACTCAATGATGAATATCTGACAAATGTGGTTTTCTGTCCTAATTTAAAACGGTGTTACTGACACTTATTCAGTACGTTTCGGGGAAAAAAAGAATAAAAATGACTTGAAATAATGACTATAAAGAAACTAAAGACTTTCTGCGGAGTTGCTTTGATATCTCTGCTGATAACAAGTGTACTAATACCAAACAGCTGGAGGAAAATGACAAATTAACTGCTCAGGGAAACCCTGCTGCTTTCAGAGTCTCTCTCTGATTGGATGGGGGCTCGACAAAGCAGTGGTCTCAGTACTCAGCACTGAGAGGACTTCTAAAGCCTGATTAATGTATCGGCAGGCTACAAGAGAAATTGATTGCATTCAATAGGATTGTAGTCATCAGCAATTTACGAAAACATTGACAACTGTGATTCATTAACACAGATTAAAGATTATTTGAAGAGGTAGGTTGATTGAGCTGTCATGTGGTAGCATTTAAAATGATTTTATGGATAAGAGCTAATTATAAACCCCGTCACAACAGTAAACTGACCAAAGATTTGGATGCTGTTTTGGTTTTAAGTTATCTTTGCTGAATTAAAGGCAATATACTTTTACCTACTTTTGTTCAGTCTTGTTAACAAACTCAAATGATTGAAAAATAACTGACTATATTCTGATTAAATTAAACCTCATTTGTGCTGTTATTTATGGTCTGTCTTTTCTTTTCTTTTGATTACCTTCACCAGCATGAGGGATTCAGAGATAACAATGCATGCATCTCATTGTTATCACCTCTACTGTTTGATGTTCACTTTCATTACATGATGTCAGAAATGTACAGAGTTATTGCTAATGCCATTATGAAGATGTTCTAATGCTGCTGCCTCACATTGAAGACTTTACCTGGCAAAGGACCTGGTGGTTTTGTGAAACGAGCACAGAAAAATGCATGTATTTGTGACTTGGATTAGTGACGACCTTGACAGTGATCTGAGCTGATAAAAGAGAGTTTGCTATCAAACCACACGTGTTGTAGCGAACGTTTTAGTCATGCAGCACTGACATCTTAAGGATTACAACTTTAAAGAAACATTTGATTCAAACCAAGATTGAAAAATGCCGTTAGCTACAGATAGCAAGATACAAATGTTTAGATGTATTGTGTCTTGACTTTATATGTTCAACCACTTTGAAGATTATTTAAGAAGAAAACAGTAATAACAGTTTGACAGCGCTCAAAGATCTTTGCTTGCTCGTGGGCCATACGTCACTGGATCAGTAAATAGAGACAGAAATAACCCGTGGAAACCACTGAACCACTTGGCTCACTGGGGCCAAGATAAGTCGTATAATCACAGGCTAATAATGCCTTAATCTGCACGATTAGTATAACACACGTTAATCTTTTAACATACAACGCTTTTATACTCATATTCAACCCCAAATTACATTTCATCTGTGGTAGAAAGTTAAACCTACACATGAGATCTTAAATGTTTACCAAGAGGATGTTTAATCTAATATGTAAAATGTGTTTGCCGGAGTGACATAATATCGTGATAAAACCCTGATAAACATCAGCAGCCATTTCATATTCTAGAGCTGTTTTAAAGATTGACAATAATTGTTTTTCTCTGATTTAAAAAGGATCATTATTATGTTTTGAATTATGGTTTAACCTTAAGAAAACTTCTGCACTGTTATGACATCTCAGTGTCATTTTCTGTTTATCACAGATTTTGTATCAATCTACTTGTCGAGCCAACACACTCAACACTGGTCGCATTTTTTAATTTATATTTAGTAATACTTTTTTTATTTTCTTAAGATAATACAGTTTATTGATGAATAGTCTAATTTATTTCTAACACCACATGAGAGTTAATGATTGTTTGTATTCGTTAAAGAAATACATATTTGGACGGTTTTGAAAACAGACAAAACTGTCTGAAAGTGTTAAAAAAAACTGTTGGTGTAGATTAATACTAACACTGACATGGTGTTAAATTAACATGGGCGGTAGTTGTTTCTCATCCAATCAGTTCACTTCCATCTCCTCCCAAATCATTTACCAGTCTGTTCATTTCCCTCTCCGCCTCATTTATCACATTGCTGTCAAATATGCATGCATATCAAGACTTCCCAACACTTATCTGGCCTGTGAATATTTTCAGTATCACAGTCCCAGTGACTCCAGCAATTACAAAGTTGTGAAGGTGTTGTTTTGGAAATGTCTGTAATTCTGTTAACTGTAATGCATCAAGTCAGCTACAAATAGACTTGAAGATGACAATGTCCTTGTCCACATATAAGACATTATGTATCATTTCCCATTAAAAAAAACAGCAGACCGTATATTATGTCAAGTAAATCTGGAATCTGTTATTTTCTTAGAGTGGTTCCTTTTTTTGATTCTATTTTGGTCTTGGCCGATGGTCATGAGAACCGAGGCGAATGTGTTTTCTAAGAAAAGTTATAGCTGTAACTAGTTGAGAAGGTGAGAGAATTTTTTTCGTGTGTTTGTGTGTGTGCTAGAAGATGATTGTTTGCGATACAGAAGAGATGACACAGAAGGTGCTTGACTCCCTCTGGCAACAGTCATGTTCTCTCTCCTTTACCAGTGTTGTCTGATCCTGCATGGTGATGACCATAGATGCTCGAGAGCAGATAAGCTTATTTTATTTATTAAATGTTTTCCTTGTGTGTTATGCAATCTGGTTGCCCCATTTCTTATAATACATAGATATAGCTATATTATATAAACTCATATAACTATGCTGAAGTGCCAACACTGCAGTTCATCAAATGTCCACTTTAGGCTGGCTCCAGCAGAGTTTATCTCCACTGATCCACGTGTGAAAATGCCCAACTTTACAGCAGAAATAAACCTGACTACAGTTACAAAACCATAATTGTATTTCTATATCTACTAAAATGAAACATTTGGGAGATGTAGTTGAACACATAGGTGAACCCTGCCATGCATTATTTTGATCAATAATTAAAGTTGGACATAACAATACTGCACATTGAGGAAGTCAAGGTTATACAATGAGGCGATTGGTCAAAAACGAACCTGACACCTGAGGTTTCTCTTCAGTTCTTTCTCTCTCATAGGAGAAAGTGGAGCTGTGCCATCACATCATGGGATTGATTGCTTTAGTATGGTTTTTAGTAGTCCATATATTGTGGTATAGACAAATTGTTTAGCTTCAGCTTTAGTTATTTACGAATTATCAAAGTATCAACAGAAAGCATAATTTATGAATAAAAAGGTTCAAGCTTAAATAAACGGTATCTTTCAACACTGTTTATTTTAGAACGGTCACTGCAAGAAAACATGTTATTGGTTTATGTTACATAATGTGCATTTGGATTGGTTTCTGATAAGCCTTACTTTCACTTGCCAATTTAAATCAAACACAAACAAACTGGTAACATGCTTCGTCAGCTCTGTCAGGAACACAACAAGCACACTTACAAGTGTTAGTTTTTGTGAATGAACACAGTTACCACACTTAATAAAAATGTCTTGTCTACAGAGACGCACTAAAAAAAGAAGAGTGGGCAACTCTGGGTACTTTTTTCAATCTCTGATTCCAGAGCGAATTGGATAATATAGGCTCATACAGCTACAGTATAATGAAAGCAAGAAAAGTGTACTCAAACGGTATTCATGAGAAATTAGAAAAAGCTACTACTTGCATTTGAATGGCCTTAGTGAAGAACTCATACAGTAAGTGTACCAGGGTCAAAAACGCATAAAAGTTTGGTTTCAAAGGGTTGAAATCTACACTATCAAGGCATAGCACAATGGTTTTTGACATTATAGATTGATTGTAATGAGCCATTATAAAGTTATTCACGGAATACATTTTTTTGGTAGGCCAACCCTAGAAGTTAGTGTTACAAAAGCACGCTGTATTTTGGATATACTATATAAAATAAGCTCTGCCGCTAATAAATGTTTATGATTCTTAAATGCTTTTACAATACAACAATCCTCACAAATGAACACCTCTTTTCTGAGATGTGCTGCAATTGCTCTAAGTGAAAACCCAATGTTAAGCTATAAATGTAATACAGTACATTTGTATAACTCACATTTCCACAACTAATCCAAAGGCGAACTCGAGATTGTCGTAATGGCCACAGTATTGACATTTAGCCACTTGTTAGCAGCCTTTTCCTTTGCTCAGTAGTTTCCTGCAGCACTCTATTAAATTAATTAAATTATTAATTATAAATGACATTAAACCCTGGAGTTACAGTCCCCATATGGTTACTGCCGGCAAACTGTAATTTCACTTTTAGATTGTTAATGAATAAATTAAGTCATAATTACCACACCTCTTCATAACTTACAAGTCCTGGCTATTTTATTCTGCATGTTTAATAATTGTTTTCCTACATTATAACCTGTTCAGTAAACAGTTTATGTATATACTGAGAAAAAATGTTGTCTCCCAAGCATGGTTTTGTTATTAAGGCAGATCCTCCCGAGCACACATTAGATTTTATTAATGATTCACTTACACTTGAGTCAAAATGATCAGCTGTTTGTTATATAGAGTTCAGTGGTGATGAATGAGGCATGTCAATTATAGGAACATGTCCAACCTTTCTATTAGGTCGACATGTCAGCATATATTACTGTTTCAGTTTGACGCTCTGCGTTCCCTTACTGAGATATTTCCTTTATGTGGTTTTACGCCAGATGGATCTCTTGAGTCTTCAGACAGGCATTCATCTGGATCGGTTCCTCAAATACTATTTCGTAATGTCTCCAATGATGAAAAGACAAACAAAGAAAATCATTGGATTGTTTGGTCTGAGTCCCTGTTGTGGTATTTTGTCGGCAGAACCCTACCCTCACATTTGATTTAGTTTTGTATACAGCTTTAGTTCTTGGATTTAGTTGCAGAGCGTTAACAAGCTTGATCTGCCGTATGGTTATAAAACAGTTAGAAGTATTTTGTGTGTCATTCACATAATGACCGAACATTTTTTTATCTGGATTGTAGTTTGAGTCATTCCCGTTGTTTTTAACTCCCGTACTAATTACATTTATTGCCATAAGTCTGGGAGGTGATGCTTTGATGGTTTGGGAAAATTGTTCCCTTCAAGCTGAACAGCTATCTCCCAGCAAAGCATACTGTCATATTTTTTTAGAAACATATTTAGAGAGTATTTGTACTGGACAATCGTGAGCATCTGTGTTTCTCAGCCTTCAGAGAGACTCCGCGGTGGATCATCCATCACTCCTAAGAGGACAAGTCAGTGTGAAGAGCTGCCAGAGGACTCCTGCACACACGTCCTTTGTGTTTGAGTGAATTGTGTAGTGTACTGTCTTCCGGGGGTGTTTTGAGCTGGTTTCAACGGTTAGCAAATGTAGAGTCCGGACACATTGGGGAAAGCTGTTTCAATGATCCCAATGTTTAGAAAGGTTTAGAAAATCTGAGTATTAAATCAATGTCAGGCAGTGTTTTCTGCTCCAAGCAATCAGTCACCGGGATTCGTCAGGCCAAGCAGATTCTGAAGATGCTCTTTCTGTTTCCCCATTTCAGCTAATGAGCATTCAAGTATAGACAAATACACTTCTGTCAACCATCAATTAAAGATTTGCAATCCTTGTTTGACTTTAGTTCAGATCAAATGACTGATATTGTGATCCATTAAGCTACTCCACTGGCATGGCTGAACTTGTACTATTCAGTTGTCACGCTTTTTGGACAGTTCAGTCAGATTTGTAAAATGAATGGATCTTTTCAGTTTGTATGCCTACATAAATAAATATGTCTGACTGAGAATAATTGAAAGTTATTTTAATAAACCTCTGATGTAGAAAACATATTCACATCCAATTATGTTCAGCACATAGTGTCCATTTCTCTGGATAAGTTTACCTTTTACAGTTCTTTATGCTGAAGGAAAATAAAACGTTTTATACACAAAGAATAACTTGGCATAATGACAGATATTGTGGGATGCATACATGAATAAAAAAATTAATTAAAAGATACATAAAACTCAAAGGGCCTTTTATGAAGCTCGGTATTAAATGTTCACAGCTACATTAGGAATACTGTGATAGGATTCTTCAGCAATCCATTATTGTACAAAGGACAGTACCGAATTTGCTAATTGAGCCCACAATGCAGCCTAACCTAATGTGGAAAAAAAAATAAGGGAATTATGTTGGACAGAGAGGATATGGATTATTCTTGTAAGTCCCCATTTTAATTACAGAGAATCAAGACAATGGAAGCAGACTGAACGGTGACATGTGTCAATAGAAGGGAGGATTCTTCCATCTTCATTTGGACTATTACTGAGTTCCATTAGAAAATAAATACCACATTGATCCATGATAAAGTCCTTGAATAACAGAATGCAAATCACTGTCGAGAAAGAGGAAACTCAGTGATCACAGTAAAAGCTTTTTCCCCTAGAATCAGAAAGTTGTTTTCTACTCTACTCAACCAAACAATGGCGGAGAAGTTGATTGTTGTGTTTAACAAAAGTAGGTTTTAACTGTTATTATTTTGTACAAAGAAAGAAGAAAGAAGGAAAGATTTGTATTAATTTCACCTTTTTGTTATAAATAGTGTTCATACACATAATCACACATGCTCAAACATTAGTGTGCACATGCTTTAGTGGAGAAGGGCTGACAGTCGTTCGGTGTCCGGAAACGTTGGGGATTCAGTGCCCTGCTCAATGTTTTTTGGTCCGATCAGGAGTTAAACCGGCAGCCCTTCCGTTTCAGAGCACTACAGATACGTCCCTACAGATAAAGCTACTGAATGTGATGTTAGACCAAGTCTTAGGTCTTACGTTTTTTAATCAAAAGGCCACACTCATAGGCTTAAGCCAGGTCTGCCATCATAGAGTGAGATGTGACAAAATATTAATTAATATGTTGGTAGAGTTGGGTACTTTCTAAGGCATCAACAATGTTGCAATCGGCTGTACACACAAACAATTGAAGAAATGTTTTGGTCACATGAAGTACAAACCCTATTTTCACAAACATGTCTGGCAAAACCATTTTGTGAAGATGTTTTGATTGTTTGTTTTGGAAAGTCACAAACGTTCCTGCACACAGCCCTGTCTCCTCTGACTTTGGAAAGTCTGGGGGTCGTTTCATCGGACAGACACTTTGGATGAGGCATACTGACACTTTAACGAGCTATAATGCATTGAGTAAGAAGAAATAATGCATGGAAAGAACTTGCTTGAGAAAGTGTAGGCCCCCTTGGGAGAAGCAGCATTGGGAGAAATAAACCCAAATGGAGCTAAGTATGAATATTAAATGCTCATTGTTAAACATTCCCACAGCGCCTCAGGCTCAAGAAAGACCAGTAATACAAATAATTAAACTGGTACTGGATACTTGGGGGCATCAGATGTAATATTACAAAGTATGACGGAAAAGTATTGATTTTAAAATGTTAGTGGATAATCTAAACTCCAGAAAAATGCCTAACAAATGTTTCTTAATTGAGGTTCTCTCAGTTTAGCTTGCGATCAATAACCTCTCAGTTCATCAAACAAAATCTCAACATCAGTATTCAGAAGGCCAGATACCATAAACTAATACAAGGTTACAGAGTTCATGTATCGTTTTACAACACAGGGTTAAACAATGAAATATAAATTGTAGACATCACAAATATTATAATTGAGCACACTAAAATACTGCTGTACCATTTTCAGGTTAATTCAAGATAGCAAACACATTGATGAGTCGCAAAGGTAAGAATAAGACGTATTGAAACATTGAAGATGTATTAAAACAGATAGCTGAGCACTATTTCTAAAAGCCAATATCATACTTTCAGAAGAAAAGGAATTATCTGGAGACCATATTTGAAAACCTTGTGTTAATCTGTTCCTGTGAGAACTGTTTTAACTTCACAAGGACTAGTTACCCCTCAGTAAATGAAAACTGCTGTAATATGTACACATTGCCAAAAATATATAAACAAACTGCCTCTCTCACACACACACACACACACACACACACACACACACACACACACACACACACACACACACACACACACACACACACACACACACACACACACACACACAAACACGTAGGCTTAAATGCATGCATGCCTGTGTGTAATGACTTCCACTATTGCTTGGTTTCAGGTTACCAGGCCTCCCTCTCTCATCTCTCTTGTATTTCAGTCTGTCTTTTTCTTTGCCGACTCCAGGAGTCTGGCTGTCTGCTCTCTAAATAGAGTTGACCTCAGAGAAAACTTGGTGCTGCTCCTGTCTTTTAACTCTGCAATAGAGGCGATGCATACTGTACATTATGTAACGTGTGCGTGTGAGCATGCAGGGGAAAGCCTGTGTCTGTATGCATGTGACTGTAAAATGTTATTTGCCAAATTAGATTTAAAATAGTCTACATATTAAAAGCCTGGTAGAACAAAGTTAAAGTCAAATATATAAAAAACTCACATGGGATCCGGTTTGTGCAAAGATATACAGTTGTACTAAAACTACATTCCTGAATGTTGAGGTTTTCCAATGATGCAACCAAATGTAAACTGTGTGATTCTCACCATAATACCCTTGTGAGTCCTGACGTATATGATATTCACATCAACCAAATATGGACAAACAGTCAAACCACTGAAACAGACATCTTTCATCCAAATCACATTTTGCAGGTTTTTAACGGACTGAGAGTTTTAATGTTCTGTACATGCCTCAGGGGAAAACCAAGAGATCAGAGATGATTCAGAGTAACTGACATGAACATTTGAACAACCTGTAATTGTACTGCAGAGTTTATGTCTCTAAGAGTGAAACATTGCAGTGGTCTTGCCAAGGAAAATAAAAGATGGAGACAGTTGACTACAGCATTCAGTAAACTGTACAGACGCTTTCTTTTTATAAACACTAAGAAAGTTTTATGTACCCATGAACCCATGCACATTTGCAGTCTGCTAGTTTGACTTTGAAACTACTTTTAATAGACACGCATGATATAATTTAACATTATGCTTTATTTCACACAGTTTGACGTCATAGTGAACTGCTAATGCTACTCTCTTCGGTGACAGGGATTTGTCTGAGTTAGATAAAACCCCGTACATCACTGTGTGGTCCATGAAAAGGTCAATGTAGATGCACATCTCTTGATTGACTGATTGTCAGGAGGACGAGTTTGTTTGATGGATATAAGATTACTTTTGGATGACATAGGATGAAATGTGGTCATGCTCAGGGCCTCAGGACCACATCATATATAGGTTTGAAACAAATCAGATCACTCCATAATCCAGGTTTATCGTTTTCACTATGCACGTAGCTTGATCTGTCCTCTCTCTGTTACAAGGCAATCTAATCTATATGCTGATGTTTATAGCAAATGAAACAAAAGTTCCGGCACACCGTACTCTGCCGAAAAGAGTTCAAGGAAAAGGGTTAATTAGGTTCAATTCAGAAGTGTTATTCACTCACTACCTCTGGAGGTGCTTGTTCAGCAAAACAAAGAATAGAGGTGACTTTAAAACAGCCCCGAAGGTGGCAGCTTTTAAATGCTGAGAATGGACAACCGATCACCTTCATTTAGTTCACATTCAATGCCTTTCAGTAGACATAGACATGTGCCTATAGATCAGACATGAAATAGATATCCACCCAATAACAATTATCATTAGATACATGTCCAGGTGTAAAGAGCATGTGCCATATTTAGAAGTGTCCTGTTGCCATTAAGTCATTCAAGCCTGTCAAAATGACACATGCTGGAAAAAACTGACAGTACTGGATAATTGTTTCTTTCCAATCTGTATTACCTGTCATACACTTCATCATATTATGAAACAGCACATGGACATCGATGACATTCTGACCCCTGACAAAATCTCGAAAAAACCAACAGCTGGTGCGATAAAGAGGTCACAGAGACAGATGAGCCTCCCGCGGCTCCAGGAGTTCATAATTAACACATTTCCACCTGGTACATTCTCCATCCTTTACACCACCAGTCCAAGGGGCTTTGAAAGCTCCGCAGAGCTTTGGCAGATCAAAGCTGTGGAAACAGGCTTCCTCAGACTGAAAGACATTAACCCAATTACCTTAAATGTTCACTCTACACATGTTGTCAATTAGTAGAGACTGGAAATGCTCCAGGTGTATGAAGTGAGAAAATAAAGAAGGAATGAGCTTCAATGATACATGTTTCATAATTCATTCTTTTTTGAAAATGATGCTGAATCACTTTCTAGCTGATGAGAAGATTTATACACCTTTCAAATCTGTCTATAAAGCTATTGGCAGCAGCTAGCGAGCTGAGCTTAGCATAGACATCTCATTGATCACTAAGTAGGTGGAAACATTATACATGTTGATTGGACATTCTTGTTACTATAGGCAGATTTGCTTATACCCTTACTCAGATCTTGCGGTCCTGCTTCAGTGTCTTAGTAATGCTAAGCTAACCTAACTTGCTAATCGGCTGTGTCTTTACTTTTATTGACAGACAAAGGTGGACAATCTTCTCATTTAGCTTTCTGAAAAAAAAAGCAGATTTTCCAAAATGTTGCACTATTTCTTCAAATTTGATTATTTTAAATTGCCTGATACACACATACAGTATATAGGATGACTGATTATATTTTCTAAATAGTCAAAAAGCTGCAGGACATTTATTTTCCACATAAACGGAAAGAGTACTGTTAAGCCTCCTGTCATCCGAGAACAAATTGTTTTCTATTTCCATTTCTGTCCAAAAAGCACAAAACCGCAAATGACAATGTGTGTGGGTGTAAAAAATGTTAACAATAACTGTGCAGTGGATGGAACATGTAACAAAAAGCAGCAATAGACAACGGGGAGGCAATTTGGCCAAATGTAAGTTGTGTCGCTGTTGCACGTTGTGATTCTGTCTGTGATCACGGGTGATTAGCAGGAGTCTGTCCCCGAGGAGCTGAGCCAACATAAAGCCCTTCACTCTCACTCCTCCCTCCTGCACGGAGCCTCTCTCGGGCAGGAGGAATCACTCAGTGTGCTCGATATGTGCCAGCGAGCGATGTGTGTATGAGAAATGGATTTTGAATATTTGGATCAGAAGAGGCTTCTGGGTGGAGTAATGCCTGATAACACTGTCACTTAACGTAATCACCCGTGACAAATTCTTCCTCAGCAGAGAAGGGGGTAGCCACAGATGCTGAGGAAAATAAAAGTTTTGGCTGATTCTGGGAAACCTGTCAAACCAGCAGTTACCAGTGGTGAGTTTGGCTCCAGTGAGATGCAGACCATACAGACAGACTGTCTCTGGAACCAACTGATGCCCATTAGTCAATGTCAAAGCAGAAAACACAGTCACTTTAAAGATTTCAGTGCTTTCATTACATTTCCATTTCTATCAGCAGCCTTATTCTGGCATTTACTGTTCTGTTTTGAATGCATTTCTCTTAAAATACACATGCAACTTGAATGACTTCTCGCGGGGATAAAGTAATCTGCAATTAGCTTAAATCAAAAACTGAGTCTACTGACATGCTTGTAAGGCTGTAGTTAAAGAAGCAGGAATATAAAACTTTCCCCCCATATTGTTTCCTGCTGGAACGGTCATTAGTTTTGCAGGTATCACACATTAAAACTACGAATGTCAACCCCCTAGGGTGCTCATGGAAACATTGGGGTTTCAACAGTCGTTAGGATTCATCATCTGGTAACAGAGAAAATCTGCACACAATTTCACGGTTGTTCTTATTCTGGCATTTACACAATTTTTCCAATAAACCTCTTTCAATAAACATGTGCTTCTTGAAATAGTTTACCTCTAGGGAAGAGAAGTATTACAGCAATTAATTGAATAAAGTTAATTGAAAAGAAATAACCAGAAGCAGCGATGCCATACACCAGAGAGAAATTCACTCTGCTTTGTAGAAGTCCTCCAGAGAAATGTTGTCCTCATACTCCTCGCTGAATTCACATTAATAAAATGTGGACCCTTGTGAGTAAAAGGTGAAGATTAATTAGAGGGATCTGATTTATTTGATTGGACTATATAACCATAGAAAATGTCATCAACAGTTTGATATTTACCCAATTTTACAACTCTTTGTTTGTAATTGCGGCTCTAAGTGAGGGAAAACTGTCTTCAAATGAAAACAGAAGAAATCTAGTGTAGTGAAATAGAAACAGCTTTAATACTGAGCTCATTGATGTTTTATTCAGTTCATTGATGTTTTTTCATGTACAAATGTTATCATGATATACAATGTTGTGTGTATAAACTAGATATTTTCTTTAAGATTTTAAAATAATCTTAATTTCAACAACACTTCTTTGGTTTCCAGGAACTTTTAGTTAAGTCAAAGTCAACTGTAATGTCAATCTTTCAGTTTGTGTGTACAGAAATAACGTTTCCAATCCCAAAAAAATATATACAAATATACAAATACATATACAAATGTGTATACAATATGTATATCCTACATATACTCAATCAACAGACACATGTACACATATGGACACATTCAAATAAAAACACAACAACAATCAATATAGTTTTTTTTTTTTTTTTTTCGCGTGAAGTACGCTGCTCGGCTGCGCACCGCGTCTCAGCTGCTCCGTCCGTCTTGTGTTTTGTTTTTGTTTGTGGGCTAATTATTGTCTAACGTTATTCGTCTGTATGACACATCATTTTTGAGAGATCATGCTTTTGATCCTGATTACTTTTGCTTTCTGCGGACCATGTCTGGCCATACAACTTTTCAAAACACACCTGAGCCACAACACGAACAGGTACGGCGAGGAGCCCCGGCCTCTACGCTGCTACAGCCGCGAGGCTATGCTGGAGCTACAATGCGATCGGCCTCCTACGAATACACCAAGCCACTTGTGTTCTTCGTTATTGGATGACATCCCTCGGGAGCTGCTTAAACACATCAGGAAAAAGAGACGAGGAAGGAGGGGAGGCGTTCGGAATCGCCTACGGCGGAGATTCAGCCGGCCACCACTTCCATCCATCATTCTCACAAACCTGCGCTCATTGAGCAACAAAGTGGACACACTAAGGATATACACAAGGTACTGTCATGAATTTCGTGTGGCCTCTTTACTATGTTTCACGGAAAGTTGGCTACAATCTACGATGCCTGAATCTCTCTTTGAAGTACCCGGATTCACCCTTGTTCGAGCAGAAAGGGATGTGAACTCGGGGAAAACCAGAGGAGGCGGTATTTGTGTGTACAGGACTGTCTCAGAAAATTTGAATATTGTGATAAAGTTCTTTATTTTCTGTAATGCAATTAAAAAAAACAAAAATGTCATACATTCTGGATTCATTACAAATCAACTGAAATATTGCAAGCCTTTTATTATTTTAATATTGCTGATTATGGCATACAGCTTAAGAAAACTCAAAAATCCTATCTCACGA
>NW_011343712.1:107185-110454 GCF_000735185.1 Notothenia coriiceps | reverse complement strand
GGCCTCTTTACTATGTTTCACGGAAAGTTGGCTACAATCTACGATGCCTGAATCTCTCTTTGAAGTACCCGGATTCACCCTTGTTCGAGCAGACAGGGATGCGAACTCGGGGAAAACCAGAGGAGGCGGTATTTGTGTGTATATTAATGATCTGTGGTGCCGATCATACTCAATAAAATGTAAAACCTGTGATCCCAACGTAGAAATTCTCGGCATGACGTTAAGACCCTTCTATCTGCCTAGAGAATTCGGGTGTATTTTACTGTTTGTTGTTTGTTGTCCCAGCGGCAGAGCGTCACTGGCGGCCGGCTCCATCGCTGACTGTGTTCACGAGCTGCAACTCCCACCCCGATGCACCGGCAATAGTGCTCGGGGATATGAACCAATGTCGCCTAGAGACTGTGTTACCTGGGTTCCAACAGTATGTTAAGGATGACACCAGAAAAGACAATATCCTGGACAAATGTTTCGTAAATGTTAAAGGAGCCTATGTGACTAAATGTAGACCACCAATACTGAACTCTGATCATAATGTTGTAAATACGATACCAGTGTATAAGACCAAACTGAAGAGAAGTAAGCCGGAAAAGGTAGTAATAAGGACATGGACAAATGAAAGTAGGGAACAGTTGAAAGCCTGTTTTGATTGGACAGATTGGGACATTTTTTCAGGAAGGTTCACTAGATGAAATAACTACTGTTACCAATGACTATATCAACTTCTGTGTAGAACTAGTTGTTCCCACTAAAGAAATACAAATCTATCCAAATAATAAATCTTATGTGACTAAGGACATTAAAACCGTTATAAATACCAGGAAAATAGCTTTCAAAGACAAAGACTATGGAGCACTTAAACAGACAGAGAAAGAACTGAAAGTCAAATTGAGGGAATCAAAACTGGCACACAGAGAGCTTTTGGAAAATGCTTTTAAAGCCAAAAACCCCAAAAAGGTATGGGACACCATGAAAACCATGACAGGAATGTCATACTCAGCTAAACCTATTGTGACGAACAATGAATTTTGTTTTGCTAACGAACTAAACACGTTCTTTACCCGTTTTGAGTCACTGGATAATTCTGCAAAGTGCACTGAAATGCTCGAAACCATAATACCTGCTTCCTCTGACAAAATTACCATCAGTGTCGAAGAAGTCAGAAAAACATTTCAACACCTATGCAAACACCAAGAAAGCGGGGTTTAACGGCTGGGCCAAGATGGCTGGCAGCGGTTTTTCTGCCTGAGAACTTTGCTACTGGAGCTGGCTCTAGGTGTGCACAACTATCGTCTTACAGGCTTCTAATGAGACAGCACAACTAATTCAGCTCTCGATTCGTGTGAAACTTCATCACGTCTGAACGCGTGAACCCAACGTTATCGCTTTTATCGCTAGGAAACTGGTGACATTTAAAAATAAGGACATGTAGCAATAGCCCACATATCACTTATATGCAGACTAGTGACAACTAGATAAGAATGCGCCTAATGGTGCATCTCGATCTTATCCAATCGAGACGAAGACTCTCTGGATCCATACCATTGTGCCTATAAGCAAGGGTGTGGCCCCGAGTAAAAGGTGCGTTGGGCCACTGGCGTTTCACCATCATCAGATAATATTAGATAAACCGCATGACATCTGATTTTTGTGCAAGGGCCCTCGTTCCGGTCTGTTTGGTGGTTTTGGTGTAGGGGGACTTTTCTCATCAGCATGTCAACACAATAAAAGCCAGACATCTTTGGGTCAAAAATGGCCAAGAATGAAGTTAAATCCATACCTGATTTATCTGCGTATGCTGCTTTCCTCACTAGCCTTAGAGAGCAACTTGGTGAAAAAAAAAACCCACCCTTTGTGTTCGTAACGAAGAACCCTGTCTCTGGCCATCACAGAGCCAATTGGTAGGGCCCAGGCTGCGCTGTTAGTTCAGCGCTGCTCTTTACCTCTAGAGTCTAGACTGATGATTGTCGCTCCAACACACCAAATCAAGTCCATCATGATTGTTAGTACGCTCGTGATGAACTTGAATAAGTTGGTGTTTTGTGATCGACAATCATCGAGTCCCTAGCTCTAAGTAGTAATAGAGCCAAATAAGCTGAACGTCACGCGTCTCCCCCCTCCCCTCCCTGGGCCCGCGCTCCGTACACTGTGGTGTGTGGAATGGCCCCAGAATGACCAGTTTTGTTAACCTCAAAGTTGCTCCTTACTAGTGAGGAAAGCCAGCATCCGCCAGTAAACAGGTATGGGATTTACTTCCTAATTTCTGGCCATTTTTGACACTCAAGATTGTCTGCTTTGATTGGTGTTGGATATGCCCTGATTGAGAAGTCCTAGGCGCGCGTCGCAAGGAGCGCCCTCTCTTGCCATAGAGTTGACCGTTTATCTATAATGGCTTTACTGATGATGTGAAACCAGTGGCCACAGCCCACCTTCTCCGGTGCCACACCCTTGCACTATAGGCAAAACCTTGGTAGATCCCAAGTTTGTCTCTGGTGTACTGATAAAAAACATCGGGAGTCAGAAAAGAAATTTCCCCGTTTCTCTGTGACTTTCATAATCACTTGAGGGTTTTTTGGAGCCGGCCTCTTGTCTGTATCCTGTATGTTTCCTTTTGGGCCATGGCATTTTTGGGGTCAGGCGCGTTTGATGTGGCGAAGTTTTCCATGACAGGCAGGGATTGGGTTGTGCCGTGCGTCACACATGAGGAAGCCGCTGAAACAGCCATGGGTTGGGCCACACAGAGCGTCCCGGTTAGCAAGAGTTCCTTCCAGCAGAAAGCCGCTTGGCCACCCATCTGCGCCCAGTCGCTTTCGGTGTTTTGGTGTTGGTGCACTGAAAGGCTTTTTTCTCACCCTCTTCAACAGCTGGATGTATTTTCTGTCGAGAGGGAAGCACGCGTATTTATGGGTTTCGAGCGCATTTTCAGTGCACTTTGCAGAATTATTCAGTGACTTCGAAAACGGGGTAAGAAACGGTGGGTTTAGTTCGTTTTTAGCCAAAACAAATTCATATTTGTTCGTCACTAATATTTTTGGGTTGCTGATGACTGACATTCCGTGTCAGTGTTTCGATGCGGGTGTCCCGATACCTTTTGCGCGGTTTTTTGGCCTTAAAGGCATTTCCAAAGCTGCCTCTGGTGTGCCAGTTTCTCCCCTTCACATTGACTTTCATCTTCTGCTCTGTAAGTGCTCCACGTAGGTCTTTGTTTGAAAGCTTATTTTCCGGTGTTAACTAAGCAGTCCCATAATGATGTATATTTGATTAGAAGTATT
>NW_011343712.1:80828-107140 GCF_000735185.1 Notothenia coriiceps | reverse complement strand
TACGTAACGTAACTAACGCTACTACTCTCACACACACACACACACACACACACACACACACACACACACACACACACACACACACACACACACACACACACACACACACACACACACACACACACACATATCCCCTCCCTCTCCCTTGTGGCTTTAAGATGCCACAACATTTTAATCTGAAAATAGTTTGCCGTGAATAAGTGCACCTGTGGTTGGCAGTGGTCTGTGCAAGAGAGTGATGACATGTTAAACACATCAATATGCCACAAGCAAATCAAGTGGAGACATTGCAATCGCATGCTTTTCATACACCCTGCGGATCCCGCTGGCTCTGACAAATACTTTGTAGTAGAAAGATTATAGTTCCAATATTAATAATTTATGCTTTGCTGAAACTGGTAAACACAAATACATCAACATCGTCGGACGGGGGCCAGTATTGCAAACGTAGTGAAAGAGCCGGATGTGTTTATTTTGAAAAGTTGAATGCATGCATCAATTAGTCAACTCTTTCCCTAGACCTCTTATTTATTTATTTATTACCCTCCTTATATTTTATTTTATTTCTATTGTTTGTTTTTATTGCTTTTTATTAATTTTACCGTATTGTGTAATGTTTTTATACTGTTCATGCTCACTGCTTGTAGCACTTCGGGATTTGAAGTCAAATATGAAGTGCTTTATTAATGAAACCCATTATTATTATTATTATTATTATTAGTCAATCAACTGTTAATTTAGTGATATTACCAACGATCATTGTATTAACTGTTGATCAAACAGCTACTCTTAAATAAAAGTATGTGGTCGCTACTTACTTTTTACTCCATTCTGTGCAGTTAAAATCATTAACAATGTTTCATTTGATTACCAATACATAATTATCTCAAAGTTAGGCTTAAACGTAGGGCATTTCATTGTATTCTCTAATAATTAGAAGCTTCCTGAAAAAAGACAGCTTTGGATTTTCCCCTGTCGTAGAAAATAATTTTTATTCAATCAGAAAAAGGATTTTATGCTCCTCTTAAAAAAAAAACACATCTTTCCAGTCTAATTTTGAGAAGTCCAGAATCACCTTGGAAGTGACGCCGTCTCCTTTTGAAGGCTAATTAGGGAAATGTGCTATATCTTGCATAGCTTGTATATCTCAGCATAGCTTCTTAAGTAAATTACAGTTACCCTTCGCATACAGTATGGCTGAATTGATTGAACTAATCTTGGCATCTCAATTGTACCTTTGGACTGGTTATGTTCACCCAATGGAGCTGAGACGGTCTCCATTTGGATGTCATCTGTAACCTCAACACCCCTTGTTCATGTGGCATCCTCTTAAGTTTGGGTGTAGGTCCATTCGTGCTCACACAAGGCTGCCTCATTCACATATTCACACATTCACTATCTTTTGCACTCTGCACTGCAACACTAATGACTGATTTATAGCTCATTAATTATTACCTAGATGGTAAAATAAAAATGGAGGACATGGAAGATCAGTTTGCTTTTAATATAATAAGTGATGTGTCACATGACAAGTTCATACCGTATACTGGGAATACGTTGTCATCTCAGACAGAAAAACAAACCGGCTGTTTGTCACAGTCTACTTTCTGATTCACAGATGCTGCTAAGATGTTTAACAAAACATTTCAGGACGTCTGTCGACTTGTTCTTTGAGGTGGAGTTTAGAGCTGAGTAACTGACATTTTTGCACATTGAATTGAATCCCAGTGGAACAGCTAATGTGATGAAGATGGATGCACTTCATTAATAATTTCTGCGTCTTTCCATGTGGTGCTGGCATATTTTATGCAATAGGCTTTGAATTCACTCAAAGCTGCAGTTCTTGCTGGTGTAGGCTAGGATAACCCCCCCCCCTCCCATTGCACACACACAAAAACACACAATCCCTTTTTTCGGCTGATCAAGAAGCAAGTCTTCCTGATTAAAAACAGAACAGTCCTGATTTCCAGCAGAGTCATGATTATCATTAAATAAAACTTTTAAAGTGATTGCTTTGAAATTTGCCGAGAAGAGTTCTACCATTACTGTGTGAAACTTTTCTTTTTTCTTTTAGTTAACTCTCTCTTTGTGTCTCTATAGTGCTGTAAAGCAGAATGAGTCTGCTTTTAATTTAAGACGTTATGTTAGAGGCATTTTATGAGACTTTTCAGAAAGATAAACTAAGTTAACTAACAACAGTTGACCACAAATACCAATCAACTGCATTATCTCCACTGAGTGCAGTCATGTAGATACTGCAAACTATTTTACATGGTCATTTATCATTCAGTAGGAAGACCTTTATTTTAAGTCCTGGCGTTGGCTTTGTAATCCATGTAATGCATGTAACTTAATAAATGAAATATGTGTTCACTGACTACGTCATTACTACAACCTAATTAAGATTTGTACGTCGAAGCTAGACCTTTGGCTAATCTATTTTGTTAAAAAATTATAAACGTATATACATGAAACAAGTTGACAGTTATAAGCATGCTCACTGTCATCAACATGATGACTCCAACTGAGTGCTTTAACAATGTTACAAATGTACGTAAGCCCCTCTACTTGTTAACTTGCAATTGTTCTTTTCAAAGGAAATTCTTTTTGATTTGTACACAAGGAGCTAAAAGCGTTTGTGTATGTTTGAAGTATCCCTGCTCCTGAATTTCTTTAAACAAATATATTTCATTTTTCTTATTCTCTCTGTCTGTCTCTATCGGTGTCAACAGTATAAGTCTGTCAGTCTGAAGAAACTAACAGAATACTTTAGCGGATGTGTCAGCACAGCTCACTTTGAAGTTGTACATGGTTGTAATCATAATAGTTTGAAATGTCTCCCGAACGGCCACTCTGTTCCTTTTTGTATCCCTTTTGTGTATTTGAGAAAGTGGTACTCCTTAGTGTTAGTGATTACTTCCACGTAGCACAGTGGACTGAGGCTCTCACAGTAGAGGGATATAATATCATTCTGGACATTAAGTCAGATCTCCATTCATTATAATAATGGGTGGCCGGTCCATTACCCCTAATTATATCAATCATCACCCGTAGATCTGAAATGGCATATTACACCCCGCTGGGAGCCTTTATGGTCCTGTATTCATCAGAGACAATTGATATTCAAAGCACTTGAAGCTCAAACTCAAATCACATCTCCTGCATTTATTTTTCTGCACAGTCGGCTGAAATATGTCAGCCCGCTATATAAGTTTTAAATGGTTGTTATCATCTTGTCGTGTCTGCCACATGGCTGCTCTGTTCCTTTTAATACTTTCCTCATAGGTAATTGTCCTCGCCCTTGACAATATAATTTACACCTCTAACACAATGACAAAATCTGCAATAATCTTGTGAGGTTGTCCAAAGACCACTGCACACATTTCTATTATTCATACTGCCCCCGCTTCTACATACTGCTCAAGGAACATATGTAGACAGAGGAGGTGATGCAAATCTTTCACAATGTTTAAATGAGTAATGAAACTGGAATATATTTGTAAAATGAAAAAGAAAATTGTAGGAAAAATTAACGTCCGTTCTGTCAATATGTCAACCAAATGTAATAAAAAAAAGTGTTTTACTTTGCTAATACCGTAGCTGTCATCTTGTGTTTTGTGTTGCAGGAACAATCTTAAAAAAAAAACATGACATTTTTTTAACACACATGCGAGCAAACCTGCCAGTGCATAGCAGGGTGGACATGTTGCTGATGAGACTTACAAAAACACTGGCCAGGTTACAGTACGTATTGACAATGGGAATGATCCGTACATCTTGGAGAAATATGTAGTTAAAGAAACTTGATGTAGGGTATGGAGCAATGTTGGTGGGTACATTTATATAGTTATAGTTAACTGCATGTTAGTCAGCCAGAATAACGTTAGTACTAGACATACTACTGGTATAGGTATCACCAAGCATTTACTTGATGTGGATTATTTCACTTCAACAAATCCCAGTTTAAAAGCAACTAAATCATTTTCATTAACAATGGCTAATTTTCCATTATTGAAAGATTAAGACACTAGATGTTGCATTGTATTAGCTGAATGCCCTTTTTCAAATGCTACCAACACCCGAACGTTCTGAACAAGGCTTTACAAAGCATTTGTCAGGGGATTTATCATCCAGTTTTCTTTCTAAACAAAACATCATTTCAAAAGATGTCTTCTGTGCTGGTTGTACGGCTCAAGGCTGTACCTTTGTCTGTCTGTCGGTCCGGTGCATTTCAGTTCATCATACTACATGCTAAACTGCAACTTGCTTCAAGGAACCTGTATCTGGTAAGCGATACAGGTGACCCTGCTCAGGAATAGTTTCTTTCTGAGAGTGCCGTCCATGAACTCTGCCACCTGCTGAACTCTGCCTCTGCTACACACACTGACAGTCCTCACACTGTCGCAAAGTAATCACACTAACACCATGCACATATATTACCCACACCTAACTTTCCTTATACTTTTATTGTAGTTCCATAGTAATCTTTTCATATGGCTCGCTTTATGTGTATTTGCGCTGCTGCTATTCTTATAATCTTGTGTATTTACATTTCTACATGTGCTCATACTTAACCAATCTTTTCACAGTTAATTTCCGCATTTCACCACCATTTTAACTTTGAAAAGAATGGAAAGTAACCTTGAGGATATCATAATGCATCTGGTTAGTATTGCTATTTCCCAAGACATCTTAGGATGTCATAGGATAACTTTGTACTGTCCTGAAATGTTATAACCTTTGTTAATTAAACCAGCTAAAACATTGTTATGCAATTCAGGTTTGAGTATGAGAATTATCTCCAACTATTGGCATTTAGCTGCCTTTCAGTCACCAGAAATACGCATCTCTTCCACATTCCTGTCACAGATGGATTTGGAAAAATCTAATTTGGAAAGTGGGTTGTGTACACACACACACACACACACACACACACACACACACACACACACACACACACACACACACACACACAAACACGTAGGCTTAAATGCATGCATGCCTGTGTGTAATGACTTCCACTATTGCTTGGTTTCAGGTTACCAGGCCTCCCTCTCTCATCTCTCTTGTATTTCAGTCTGTCTTTTTCTTTGCCGACTCCAGGAGTCTGGCTNGCTTCGTTAGTCTTTGCCCAATTAGGATATCATGGTCGATAGTATCAAATGCAGCACTAAGATCGAGCAAGACAAGAATAGAGACAAGTCCCTTGTCTGAGGCTATTAGAATGTCATTTGTGACTTTAACCAGAGCTGTCTCTGTGCTATGTTGTGTTCTAAAGCCAGACTGAAAATCTTCAAATAAATCATAGTTTTTTAAGTAATCACACAGCTGTTTTGCGACTGCTTTCTCAAGAATCTTTGAGAGGAACGGAAGATTAGAAATAGGTCTATAGTTGGCTAAAACCTCTGGATCGAGGTTGTGCTTTTTAAGAAGCGGTTTTATCACTGCTACTTTGAATGATTGTGGAACATAGCCTGATAATAAAGACATATTCATAATATTTAATAAAGAAGTGCTAATTAATGGAAAAACTTCTTTTAACAGCTTAGTTGGAATTGGGTCTAAGATACACGTTGATGGTTTAGAAGAGAGAATCATTGAATTTAATTGTTCAAGGTTTATGGCTGAAAAGCATTCTAGTTTACTATCTAGTGTAATATTAGAACTTACGTTTCCGGGAGCTGTTGATAACACTATACTGGTCAAAGGCAAGAGGTCATCAATTTTGTTTCTAAGAGTAACAATTTTATCGTTAAAAAAGCACATAAAATCATTGCTACTGAGTGCTATGGGAATAGAAGGCTCAATCGAGCTGTGGCTCTCTGTCAGCCTGGCTACAGTGCTGAAAATAAATCTTGCATTATTCTTATTCTCATCTATTAATGAAGAGTAGTAGGCTGCTCTCGCTTTATGCAGTGCTTTCTTATATTCATTGAGAGTAATATGCCAAATTAAACGAGATTCTTCAAGTTTAGTGGAACGCCATATCCTTTCAAGTCATCTCGACTTTTGCTTTATTTTGCGGGTTTCGGCATTATGCCATGGAGCTAATCTATGTTGTTTTATTTTCTTCTTTTTCAAAGGAGCAACAGAGTCTAATTTTATTCGCAGCGCATCTGTAGCACTATCAACAACATGATCAATTTGGGGTGGTGTACATTTTGTATAAGTTTCCTCCCTTACATGCAGCCATGCTATCGAGTTAAGTATTGGTGGAATCTCTTCCTTAAATGTGGCTATAGCACTAACAGATTTCTGCTGCAGGAGCTTTTGACTGCTTCAATGGACTTGGCAATATGTACAGCTACTGAAAGACCTCTGTTTCTCGCCACTTCAGATAAGAGAGAAACTCATCACTTCAAAACCTTTTAAGGGAAAACATGGACACACTTTAGACAGCAGATTAGGAGGGCTCTATCTCCCTGGATGGACAGACATTGATAAATGTAATTTGAACAGAATCAGCAGTAAAGACAATCCAAATGCGTACAATTATAAACACAATCTCATCTCAGGGGATAGCAGACAGCCAAGTGTTTTTAACGGCTTGATATTTGAAAGAGCGTGTGATTCGTTCTGGCTTAAAACTGGACTATTCTCAAGGTTAGGGCAAACTTTGTTCTAAGGATAAATATAAAACTTCTCTCAGTGGAAAATGTCAGGTCATTCAGAGCATCACAGATGAGAGAAAGTGTGCCCATCCATCACTTCAACTCCAATAACCTCACTTTTTGACTGTGCTGTTTCAATATAGAATTGCTGCCATTTCTTTCTGCAATTTTTCAGGGTATGAACACACATCCAACCCGATTTTTCTCCTCCTTCTTGACACAACTTGAACTTCCAAGGCAATTGGTCACATATCAGGGAGCTGTGAAGGAAGTATTTAAAGGCAAGTGGCAGTGCTATTGTAGGTTTTGTACATGAACCTTAAAGTTAAAGCATTTATTGATTTGATACTCTTCCTAGAAGGATTTTTGGTAAATTGATAACTTTTTAAAAAGGAAGCCTAAAAAGGAAAACACTGCAATGAACAATGGTGGAAACATGTGTTACTTGAGTAGAAGTACTAATTCCACACTGTAAAAAATACTTAATAAAAAAAAGTATTGTTTCAAAATCGAAATGTATAAACTAACTAATAGATCTAGAGTAGAAGTATAAAGTAGTATGACATGAAAATAATCAAATGTGTACTTAAGTACAGTACTTGAGAAAATGTACTTCCCTTGAATAACAGTATGTTGGAATTAATACAAAATGTATTACAAAGATGTCTACATTTGATAGAAAAAATTGTAAAAAAGAAATGACTAAATAAAAGTAAGGAACAGTGTATGATCTGATTTGAAAGAAAAGTATGCAAGAACACTTGAGGACAGATAACACAACTAAAGAATCTAAAGTCTGGTACAGTCATAATAGTTAAATAACACAAGGCAAACTGGAGCAGGTTGCACAGCCGTGGGTGGATGAATACATTTTGTTGGTGGGTGCCCCATGCCAATTACTGCACCAGTTTGTAGTTTGCTGGTATTAAAAGAGTAGCTTTGAAGTGACAACCTGTGACTTTCTGCATGGAAAATTAACTGAAAATGGAGCATCTGTGTCACAAAGCTGTTTCACCTTGTTGGAAGTATGTAGTGACAATATCACTCATCTGAGAGAAAGTCATCAAAAGCAAATTCTTTACAGGAAAAAGGAACATGGTGCTAGTATTGATGGCACCAATTATTTTTCAGTTAGAATGCAAATAGAAGTTTTATTCAGACTTCATTTAACACACTTTGCTCTGTCTTCATATGGATATGACCTTGTTTGACTTTCTCCGTCCCCTGACTTGACTTGCTTCCTACATAAAATCAAATGTCTCCTATGTTTGAACACAGGTATATTGTATACTCTCTGGGTTTAACATGAGATAAAACTGTTGCGCAGTTAATCCATCCAGTGAAGAAAATTAGCATTGATAGTGGGAGAGCGTCCATTTGCATTCAGGCTAGTCCATGATTTCTAGTTCTTTCTCATCAATCACATCACTCACTTTATCCCCCTTTTAACTTTGCAGAAATGATTCACTAGCTGATATGTGATAACATAATTGAAGTTCACTTGTTCTCCCTATCGCATACAGTTAGAGCATATAGATTTTGTATATCTATTTATGCCATCTACACTGAACAAAAATATAAACGCAACACTTTTGTTTTTGCTCCCATTTTTCATGAGATGAACTCAAAGATCTAAAACATTTTCTACATACACAAAATAACCATTTCTCTCAAATATTGTTCATAAATCTGAAAAAATCTGTGATAGTGAGCACTTCTCCTTTGCCGAGAAAATCCATCCCACCTCACAGGTGTGGCATATCAAGATGCTGATTAGACAGCATGATTATTTCACAGGTGTGCCTTAGGTTGGCCATAATAAAAGGCCACCCTTAAACATGCATTTTTGCTTTATTGGGGGGGTCTGGGGGGGTCCGAAAACCAGTCAGTATCTGGTGTGAGCGTTAGGATTAGGGTTAGGGTTAGGGTTAGGGTAATGTTGTGAATCGAGTGGCCCATGGTGGTGGTGGGTTTATGGTATGGGCAGGCGTATGTTATGGACGACGAACACAGGCCACTTGATTCACAACATTACCCTAACCCTAAAAAAAAAAATGGGAGCAAAAACAAAAGTGTTGCGTTTATATTTTTGTTCAGTGTATATGAGCGGTAATGCCATATGATCCTCTATTCCCTATTCCTGTCATGCTCTTTGTGACAACCAGTCTCAGGTAAAACTGGACATTTACATGTACGAGCACGTCCTTTACTGTAGGATTGTAAATCATTCAGATGATGTCCCCAGTATAAAAAAATGGAAATCATCATCTAATATTTCTATCTTAAAGGCATCATAAAAACAACCCTTCACACACAGAACTGAATGACCTTCATTTCATTCCCATTTTTGTTGAAATAGATTATTTAAGAACGTTTTGCTCTGCAGTGTGAGGTAATTACATATTTGGCTCAGAGGTGTACCCTAACAAAAGTCACCTTAACGCTTATAAAATACATCCTGGGTGAACATGGATTATATACAACTGACTTCATTATTGTAATTTGTTAGAATTGGATAGGACAGGATATAAATGAGATTTGACAAATATGATAGACAACCCATGGGTAATCTGCCTCAACTGTGAAATTGGATTAAGTGGTTAGGGAACTTTACGGAAGTCTGTCCAGCATGTGTTTTAATATTACTTTTTTTTTGTTATGTTGTCACATGTTTTCATAACGTGTGTTTAAGAAAGGCCTGATTAAACTGCCAGCGGGTCCTAGGTCAGAAATGAGCTGTTTGGCTCCCATTAGCCCCTGTTCCCTCCACTTACTCTGGAGAGCACACATGTTTGTTGTGCTTGATCACGGCCAGGACCCAGTTTTGTTTTGTCGAAATTAGATTGAATGCATTAATTTAGGAATATGCAGCACATAAGAACATTAGTGAAATAATTAAAATGTCTTAAAATGAGATTAAGAATAAAACAGGACCAGCTTTAATGTCCCCATTACCGCATTTATTGTGCTTTTTCGGTGTATATGTCTAACACAATTCCAATTTAATTAGTAAAAAACTGTTTCACACAGCCTTGAGCTTTCAGGCCTCTGGATATATGGAAGCAGAGCCTTACAGAGACTCCACTGTGAATTTAAACTGATTATATTAACATGCTGATATCCACAGAGTGAACATCCACGGTTAAGGATATTATACATTTGTCACTCTGAACACACTTTACCTCACTGCATTTATTTAAAGGTAACATAGGCATTTTTTATGCTGACTTTTTTCTGAGATAAATGTAAAGCAATTAAATAAGAAGGGCGCCAGTCCTTACTTGTTATCATAACTCACCAGAATCATAACAGCCAGCTCTTTCTAACTCGTTTGGCTGGTACATGTTTAAATTAAAAAAGATGTACATACAGTATGGCCAAAGTGTATCCCATCTTTGAACATACAATACATCAGGGACTAATCTTATTAGGTGTTTACATTTGCTATAATAAACACATGCAATATGAGCATGTCCTGCTTCTATACCATCAGCTCCTTGTCAGTTTGATAACATGCGATGATACACTGAATATGATTTAATCTGCAGCGAAGCAAAGCGCAGGATGTGTCAAAACTGTCCCTGACAGAGCCAAGAATATCATAAATATGATTAGTTATGACATGAGCTTCACAGCTTTTACATTATGTTGTCTATGATGTTAACATAAAGACAACTACCTTTCTTACTATACAACTATAGCCTCAGTGTCCTGTTCTTTTCCTGCAGTACTTTTACACTCAGTTAAGTTTGCTACTCGCTGCTGCTGGTGTATTAACTCAAGGTCACTTACTTCAACCTCTCCGTGTCCACTCGTTTATCCATTTCAAGCCTGCTGTTACACCTCTATTGGACTACAGAATCCCATCAAGCCAACCGGCGCTACCACCCTTTCTAATTTTGTTCAATTTGAACTGGTATTTGCAGGAATGCCCTGTAAAATGTCTTCAATGTAATGATATTATACTTGTATTAGAGATGGTGGAGGGAGCGTACGAAATTGAGAGATTGGGGGATACTGGTGGCTGGGAGGGACCTTTAGTCTGGTGATTTTATTTCTGAGAACACTTTCATTTATCATGATTGTTTGCTCTTGGAAAGCTGTGTAATATCACACAGCTGTTCACCTCGAGCATCTCAGTGTGCCACAACGGACGCTCAGGAATTCCTAAAACAATCTACACAAACAATACTTCAAATGAAATTGTACAAAGAGAAAATACTCACACTAATGGTCATTTAAAGTCATGCAGTATAACAAAGTCCATCTTCCTCAACATTTTTAAGATGCGTTTTTTAAACGACACAACAAACCTGTTTACTCCTGTTTACATGATAAGCTAAGCTAACTGTCTCCTAGGTATAGCTTCATATTTCATATTCTGATCTAACTCCCAATAAAGCGAAAATATTGTACATCCAATGTCCATTACAATAAAACCAATAATCTAGGCTACACCATATGCTCATTAGGGAATTGTTTTAAGAGGTGGGACATAGTAATGAACGTATAAAGTATAGGGACTAAATGCATGATGATAATATTAAACACCTACTCAGTGAAGCTCAGTAAGCTCCCAAGGTCATTGTAGTGCAGTGGGATGGAAGTGGGGAATTTCCACCTATGTTGGCAAAGACAGAATCAGAGTTAGCACATGGATGGACAGCTGAGGAGTGGAACAGTTTGAGAAGTTTCTATCAATACTTTTCCCCATCATGACAGGCACCTTTCAAGTCTTCAGGATGTGAGAGCTTTATGCTTGAGGGATATATTCTGAATGGAGCACCACTTTAAACGTGTTTGCACACACCATGTGTAGGCCTATATTTTACTGGGTTTGTGCAACTACCAAGGCAATTAAAAAGGGTGTGATAAAAAAGGCTTTGCTGGTTGGTGAAGATAAGCGTACACACCACTGCTATCATACAGCCATTTATCTTCTTTCTTTCTTTTTCTGACTCCTCTGCTTTTTACCAGGCTGTCTTCTCAGATTGTTGGAAGATCCTGACCGTTTGAAGATCTGTATTTTATTGCTACTTGTTTGGAGAAGCATGCCTCATTAAAATCTTACTTTATTTACAGTCACTTCATTTCTACAAAGACCCCTAATGATGTGAGTTATTCTTTTTACAGACGCATGGCTTAACAACAAGAGACAGAGGAAATGAGTCATTATAAAATATATGCATTTGAAAATATGGAACATGGAAAACAGTCTTGCTTATGAATTCTCAAAGCCTCTCTGATGTTTACTCTTCACTTTTCTTTCTTATCCTCCACCTCCGTTCGATATTCTCTGTCTAACTTCCTGTTATTCCCTGCAGCCTGTAGTCCAAATGCCTAATTACAGCAAACACTAAACTGACAACTACATTTTCACGACTTGTTCAGAAGCAAACTGAATAATTCTGAAATGTGTTTGCTTTAGTTAAAACTAATTAACACAAGCAAACACTATTACGTAGGCTAATTAACAATGGGTTCAAGTCTGTCCGCATCATTTAATTGTTCTGTTTATAAATGATCTGTTTAATATTGCAGCATTTGTTCAAATTGCTGAAAAATGTGATTAGAATTACAAAAGTATAAATAATAGTTTTGCATCAGGGAGTATAGACTTCACTCTTTTGTCACATTGAATTCATCTTTCGCCACCTTTACTGTTGTCATAACGACGCTATCAATGTTATTCAACACATTTTATTTAACCTCCAATCAAGTGAGATAGACAGATCAAAATTTGAAAATGAATACCCTTTAGAATGATCAAGCCCATATTCACAACACTAAGTTGTTACCTAAATAACAATGAGCACAACGTGTGTGGCACCGTCACATGAGCTATAGGCAAGGCAAGGCAAGTTTATTTGTATAGCACCTTTCAGCACACGGCAATTCAAAGTGCTTTACAAATTAAAACAACAGCTGGGAAGTTATCATATGAACAGGGGTGCACATAAGTGGTACGCAGGACAGGCATAAGCGCATTTGCGTACCGACGTAGCCTACTTGTGAAGCTTTTCCAGAAGGCGGTTAGATCACCGGACGACAGAGTCGGTTTCCGTGTGCACAGACTGTTGTTAACGTCGGTCTGTATAGCAGCACTGCGCTAAAACAGCTGATCACAACCTCTGTGGTCACGAAGCTCTGCACTCTACTACTACTACTACCCCCCCCCCCGTCGACATTCGCGATACAGAGGGCTTCATGGGAACTTTGAGGGGAGCCAGAAGTTGGAGTACCAAACACTGACTCCAGGTACTCATCTGAGTACCTCACTGAGAAAGTTGTGTGCACCCCTGCATATGAAGTTACCAGTCAGCAAGGCTGGATCACAACACTGGTCTCTATAACTGTCAGCCACGTTGCGGGTGAAGGCCACCGTTAATGTCAGCATGTTAATGAGGTGATACAGATGCGGCCATGTGTACAAGCCCGATGGATTTCAGACAAAGACGGCTGAGTAATGTTTTAGTTATTTGGGTATTGGCCTTTCAATCAGCCCTGCAAATGAACCATAAATAATAATTTCTGTTTATGACTTTATACTCCACAAGTTTGTATTCATCCACATTCACAGAAAATGTGATTTTAAAGCATAATACTACGTCTTTGATATACAAATTCCCTGTCTATGCAGATGATGCCACTCTTTGTAACATGGACATACCAAACATGATTTGCAAACCTTACTTTACTATTGTTCCTGGACAATGTTAAACCATGGATAGGTATAGGATTAAAATAAAAGGCATTGGTAAAACCATGGCGGTAATCTCTTTTTGGAAAATAAGACAAACGTTATAAGCAATGCTGTATTTCTAGAGCTATTGTTGTTACTTGACTGAACATACTTTCTAACCTGCAAATCAACAGGGTCTATTTGACCCCAACACTCATAAGCGCCTCAGGACTCTGCTGATGGTTGTAAGTTAAGGAAACAACAAAAAAACATGTTACAGTTTTCATGGAGAGCCCAAGGTTCATATTAAAGGGCTTCAGTAAGTAAAGAAGAGACTTTTACTAAATATATAAAATACCCTGAGGTGTAATGACTCTCAACCTTAACATGCAAACCTTAATTTAAGAATATATAAAAACATTCCTTTGAAGATAAAAAAGCTTGACTAAAATGTGTTTTTCACTGACAGTAACATGAATATAAGCAATGATTTGCATCATGTAATGGAGAGTGTTTGTGTGTTTAAAATATTGTATATTTAATTTGTTCGCATTTCGTTTCTTATTTTTTTCATGCGCAGATAAGTCTAATGGACAAGGGATAAAACATAAACCCAAATAAAATGATTGTGCCTTGAGCTGTTTCTTATCAGGAACAAATTGGCAAGAGGCTTAATCCAGGAGAGAGTTGTGTCTGTATTCATTAGTATGTGAAACTATGGTAGTATAATATATTGACATTAATAAAATGATAATCGATTCCGGTCTTTTTAGAGATTATTAGGAAATTCTAAAATGGTAGATTCTATAGTGACCATTTGCACCAGGGTGAAAATAGTCAACAATGCTATTTGCAACCATGGTAACTATGGTGACCAATGCCATTTGGATCCAGGGTGTATAGCCACATTTGCTATTTACACCCAGGGTGTATATGGCAGACACACATGCACACATGTATTCATATAGTAGACGGTGCTATTTATACTCGGGCATACATTTGATTATGTTTTGCATTCATAGGTATTATTGGAAATGTTATTCGTTGTTGATAACTAATGTTAAATGTGGCTGTAAGGTTATAATTGTTCCACAGACCCCGCGATGGCTGTCGAAGGCAACAGTATTCATTTTTCATGTGGGAGGGGGCATATAGCCTATAACACATTGTGGTGTAATCTACATCATTCTTTGTCTCTTTCAGGTCATATTGTGTTGTTATTTGGTTTTGTGTTTCTTCCATTTGTTGTCGTAATCTGCCTCCTTTTGGTTGTTGTGCATCTTTTTGTAGAAGTTTTGCGACTATTGTCTCTCATTCATGCCATCCCTTTTAAACGTTTTCCATCTCTGTGGTTGTTACGTCCCTTTTTGGTAGTTTTTGTGTGTTGTTTTGGTCATACAGTGGTTAGCTTTGTTTCAGTTATCATTTCGTGTTGTTTTTGATTTACCACAAAGGGACAGAGGTCATCTGTCCATGTTTAGCCATGTTTGATTTGCTTAGCCAAAACAGCAGTGCTTTAAACAAGCCTGCATGTGTCCTTCAGCCCTTGAGGCTTTTTCCGTGTGTTATAGGCTATAACTCATCATCCTTTGGGCTTTATTGTGTGTTAATATTCACTTGTTTATCTCTCCCCATAGATCTGGATGAAATATTTTCACCCAGTAAAAACTCTCATTGTTATTCTGAGTATGCACTGAGGCTTTGATGCATTCATGAGAGACTCTAGATAAGAATTCACTTCCATTGGAACCCAGTTAATATGTTTGAGAGTGAAAGAATGACATTCTAAGGAACATAAATAAATATATATTTTGTATTGTTTGTCTATGTGCCTTTGAACAAAGTCACTTCTTAGCTTGTGTCAGTGTGTAGCAAATTATAAACTGGCATGTTATTTGAGGTAAAATATAAAAAGTAAAGGCCATATCAGTGTAAAGACATTGGTGTTAATAAGACAAAGTATGAGCTTTTGTTCATGCCAAAACTGTGTTTGTGGATATTATTTTTGGATTTTTCTTTGGAAGTGTATTTACACTATTGTTTGGTAACTAAAGTAACATCTGTTGAACTATACATGTTATAACTCTGGGTCACTAATATTCTGATGTCCTAAATGTTTAATAATATATGTTCTCATATACATGCTCCACTATCTGTGCATCACCTGGCATGTTTTATTAATATGTCCTCATTTAGTTTAGAGTATACATTGCCAATAAAAGATTGACATTTGTGAAATTATACTTGCAGATTTTTTTAGCCTTTCAATTACTTCTACTGATCCAATTCATTTAACTGATTTAATTTAAGCAAAGAGATACTTGTCACTCAACAAGGTATTTATCATACTGTTGATATCACAAATCAAACTTTGATGACTTTGCATGCCTAGATCTACTATCATTAAATACAATTTGAGATTGAATTCCCTCTCTCTCAGATCAGTTACAATTTAAGTTAAATGGGAAGGCATGGGATGCAACTTAATGAGAATTTGTTTTTCATGGCTGTGCCAGTAATTAGTTTGTTAAGGAAGAACAATACGAGGGTGTCTCAGGAAATTTAAAATTGAATATTAATTACATTTACAAATGGAAATCATGCTTGAATGCCAAGAGCAGCCATCAGACTGTGGCTATTTATTTGTTGATATGACTTAAAATGGAAGCAATTTCATTTGTTGTTGCATATAACAAAGCCTTATCAGCTTTTGTCATTTGGTTTGTTTTAAAATGAATAATTGTCAGTAGCTGTGCATGAAATGTAGTTGAAACCGAATCCTGGCTCTGTGGTTTATACAACCTTTTGTGTAGACTGTAACTCTCCCTGACTTGGACGTGTCAGATGCATGGAGGCAGCCAGGTAATGAGATGTAGAAGTCCCACGCACTATTTTCAAACCCAGTGTTCTCTTCCAATGGCTGCCTGTCACCTCGGGAGTAACGGCAAGCTGCATCAATAACGACTATCCCTCAAACAGGGGGAGGTGGAAACATTGTGACAGAGTCCATGACATAAACACAGAGAAGGAAGACAAGGGCAAGAGGGTAACAAGCAGCAAGGAAACTCTGGAAAGATCAAATAAAATAAACACAGGCATAGCAACACTGACTGGGAAGAGACTGCCATCAACGCAATGTTGCAAAGGATGAGGTAGAGCATCACACAGACATGTTGTGAAATGTGTGTGTGGTCAAAGTGTGTGAACTCTGGGTTGCTACTAATGCATTTGAACAGGAGCTCAGTATTGTCTAAGCATAGAGCACCAGGGGACTGGATGAATAATTCAGTGGCCTCACTCCATGATCTCCACTGTTCAACATGTGCTAACTGTTGCTGTGTGTGTGTGTGTGTGTGTGTGTGTGTGTGTGTGTGTGTGTGTGTGTGTGTGTGTGTGTGTGTGTGTGTGTGTGTGTGTGTGTGTGTGTGTGTGTGTGTGTATTTATTTAGGGTCGACTCACCTAATCATGCATGTAGTTTAGGGTTAGGGTAACAATACATGTCTTATGATTGCTTTAAATGAATACTTGTGCAAATATTTTTTTATCAGCCTGCCTTCACTGTGATTTGAAATGCCCACCTGAGGCTATGAGCCGGGTCAGAGATTACTTTCTAAGCCCGCCTGCAGCCTGAGCGCTGATTCAGGCCTCGTGGTGAAGGGGCTGCTGCTGCTGATTCCTGCAACCTTCAGAGCTGTCGGCACCGGAGGACATCCTCTAGCCTTTTTCCAGACCTGGACCTCACATGGTTAGAAATGATTGGTTATGTGTTGTAACCCCAGCTCTATGATCACACAAGGAGCCATCTAACAAGACCCTACAGACTTAAGCTCTCATCACAAATGTACAAACTGGACCTTCCCTAGGGTGGCACAGAGGCTGAGGGGTTAGCTTTATTGCCTCACACAAAGATGGAGCTGGGTTTGATTTCGCCAGCCTGTTGGGGCCTATTTGTGTAGAGCTACACCATACTCATATGACATTGTTTTACATATTGTTTCCAATAGGCTTCACATTAGCATGGCACAGAGGGCACTCTCATTTGAAATATGTATGCATTAACACTCTTGTTTTTCCCAACAGTGCTGAGAAAGATAAGTCCCTGTGTTAGAATATATTTCCAGGGAGATTTGCAACTCAACCTCTCCAATGTCAATGCTGTGGAACTTGATAGCATATGAATGATGTACAAGTACAATAGGAATTTAAAATTATACAGTTCAATTCACAGCAGCAGTATCGACTCTGAAAGTTCTCGAAGGGCTTGAAAAAAAGCACCAAAAAAACACAAAAGGCTATTTAGCATAGACATACCTCTCTGTGAGGGGTTTGCATGTGCTTAAAGGGTTATGTCCATGTTGTGGGATATACAGTTGTTTTCCTATCTTTCAGAATGAAGGATGTCCAGATCCATAGCACTCTTTTGTCTATGTGTTGTTAAAAACTTCCCACAAGCACCTCTAAATATCCGTAACACTTTACTGTGCGTGTGCTAGTTTATTCCAAACACAATGCCTTGAGTAAAAAGGACAGGTTGGGGTTTAACACAGGGTTGTAGAGCGCATTCACTTCCTGAAATCTCCATGGTATTGATCTTCTCATCGAATTCTTGGCCAGAAAGTGTATTTCCCAAAATGAGGTCCTGCTTTAAAGTTGTATAAAGTATCTTTCGGAAACTCTGGTGCAAGAGGCATTAGCCCTCAAGGCCCTAAATGGACAATCAGATGAGAGGATGTAAGTTTGAATGGATCTACTCAGCCAAATAGAATTAGCTTATTGATCTCTTTGTGGTTTGCCTGTATAAAAGAGCAGCAACCACTATCCTGCATTCACCAAAGCTTCAGAGACGAATGAAACTGGAAGGGTGCTCATTAGATGCTGTTTCTTTATATTACCATTATTCCATTTCACACAGGCTTCACCTTCTAATAGGAATGAATAAGTGCAAGCCCGCTGACACTGACAAGCCTGCATAACATTAGGCTTGTAATTGGTCACACCAGAACAAAGCACCACACAAGACCCCACCAGGCTGCACAATCAGAAGGCTGAAGGTTGGTCAGTACCACACTCTGAGACAAAAGACCCTCTGGGTCCAGCTCGATCGGTCAGCCGGTGAAAGAAGGCAAAGCACTACCAAACCACTCAGAGAGGGTTTAGGGTGAAACAACACCAACACATGCTAATTGTGGTCATGGCCAGAATCACAGGTTAAAAATAAAGGTGATGAAAGCCGAAGGAGAGACCTTGGGCGCAACATCTACCCAGGCTGCGAAACAGAAGGTGGAGGGCCATACTATTAACACAAGCCAGAAGTGGAGGACTGTTGCTCAGTGGTCTCCCACACCTATAGGTGCTAAGGTGAGAAGTACACCAAGAATGCAGTTGACTGCGCAGAGATCTCGTCCAATAATATGACTGCTTTTAGACATTGTGCATCTATCTATGCATAAAAAGAGAGAGTATAGTAATGTATAACATGTTTTTACTTGTTCACCCTTTGCTCAGTCTGTTGGCTAATCAAATTGGTTCAGGGCATCAGGGCAGCAAGTCAGCAAATACCTGCCCAGACACAGACAACACTGCAAAAGTCACAAAGCTTTCATCAATATTTTGTATTGTTTTGTTTTAAGACATGTTTGAGAACACTGAATATTGCCAACATGCTTCACAAGCAAAACAAACAAAGGAAAGTGTTGTTTATGTATTCTAATTCAAATGCATTTATCATAGTATTTATTTATAAGTCTATGCCAGGGTCCGGCAACCCCTGGCACGCGTGCCAAGCATTGGCACGCGGCACCGTAACCAGTGGCACACTAGGAATAAGTGGAATAAGTGTGCAAAATATTTTAATTGTATTTTTGGATCCTGAACCGAGACCGCCGCCAGAGCGTCTCCTCGTTACCTGCAGAAGGAAGCCATGCACGCAACGCAGCCCCGCTCTCTTTATCTCCAGGAGACTTTCTGCCGCTTTCCTCCGTGGTGCAGTGCTGATCGTTTCACTACGGAGGAAAGCACTTCACTAATTGCAGTACCCATAAGGAGCTGTACAAATGCCGCAGTTTTTGCGTGGCTGTGTATTTAGTTGAAAGCCCAGTGGCGATCTGCTCATCTGTTATCGAAATAATATGCTACAAAGGGGCGGACTGGCCATCTGTGTGTTGAACTTTCCTGTCGGCTCCCAGACCGTAGTCGAGGAGGGCAGAAGCAACAAGCTTCAGGTTCAATAACCCACTTTAGCTTAAATGACTGGAGAGAGGCGAGCTCTTCTTGGGAGGCCGTTGCATTTATTTAGCTGTTCTTCTGTTTCACAAAATACATCACAGACCTGTTTTTCTGCTTCCTCGTTTCACTTCCAGAAACATACACACGCTCGCTCACTGTCGCTCTACCATCCACACTATGCACAAGCACACCGGCCCTCTCTCTCTCTCTCTCTCTCTCTTAAGGGGACAGCGATCTCATTCTCACTCTGCATGCCACACCTTGAATTCATAACTGTGTGCCTCTGGGGGAGAATCACTAGAACGGATCGATCGTTCCTTATTATTATGGCCGCTTTAAACCAATTATTTTAAATGTGTTTTGGCTTAACTTCGGCATCATGGCTAAGTTGCTGCTGGACAGGGTCCACCACTTTCTTCCCGCCCAGCCGAGGGGCTTTCTCCGCGCCCTCCTCCTGATAGTTAACGAGCCGGTCAGTCCATTGGTAAAAGCGGACTTAATACTGTATAAACTAGTTATAATACCATTTAAAATTGACAATTTTATAAATTATTTGTTGCAACAATTACCAGTGTGAGAATGTCAACGGCCACCTTCACCTTGGGTTTTGGATGGGAAAACGGCATACTGTATAAAAAGCTAAGTTTACAAAACTACTCTTGTGCATTGTGAACATATACAGTATGGCGTATTGGCATGCACTAATTTACTCCAAATAAATCCGTATACATCTGTTTGTACGCAACCCTATTAAACATACCTTACAGCAGCGCCTGCTGGAGCAAAAGATGAATACATTACGAGTCACTTTAGAACAGGGTTCCCAACCTTTTTTCCCAATGAGCCCCCCAAAATGACTCCTTGTGAAGTTGCGTCCCCCCCCACACCACACCAAGGGGGGGGCCACAGACAGTAATTACGCAGTTTAAAGTCATAAAAAATGCTACAACTACAGTCACAAACTGGTGAATGTGACAGTATTTTGTTAAAGGAGGATGAAAGCGTAATTTAAGGAGCAGTATTTTGTTAAAGGAGGATGAAAGTGTAATTAAGGAGCACTATTGGAGTGACTTTGATAGTTATTGGACTCAGGATTAATTAATTTGGATTCCCGCTGTATGAAGAAATTAAAGGACGACGCAGAAGTGGAAACAATTCACAAAGGGATTAAACTGTTTAAAACACATGCTCAAAGCAAGCCGGATTTTGCCGATGTGTTTATGTGGATTCAAGTCGTAAATAATCTACAAAATGGAGGAGACCGAACTGATCGGAGCAACTGTGACAAATAATCCAACTGAAGCCGGCATGGACAATGACTATGTTTTAAAAATGTGCTTACCAGAAAAGCCTGGTTTGGACACTTTACGGGCAGAAGAAACATTTCTATTAAAGAAAGAATTATACATTTCTGTCTTTTTATGCCTTTATTAGCTACTAACTTGAATTGTTATTCAAATGAATAGATCAATTATTTTAGTGACAATCATGTGACAATCATGTATTGCGTTACAATTATAAGTAAAGACATCAAAAATAAAATTAAAAAAAGTCTAACTATGATATTTGGCCTCAAATCTTCTGAGGCCTGGCGCCCCCCCTGCGATCTTTGGGGGGCCCCTTGGGGGGCGCGCCCCCCAGGTTGGGAACCACTGACTTAGAAGACGAGATGCAAATAAAGATGTCGTATAAGGTTTCAGTTTTCACTGAGCCAATGAGGTGTTGGTCTGGCACGTCGGCATTTATTTGGTAACTTCATCTTTTTTCTACAGATGTGCTCAATCTTCTCAGCGTATTCTGCTAGGCCTCACTTCTGCTTTCCATTTACACTCAAACCACAGTGTGTGTGTGTGTGTGTGTGTGTGTGTGTGTGTGTGTGTGTGTGTGTGTGTGTGAGCGTGTGTGTGAGCGTGTGTGTGTGCGTGCGTGGATTGATTCTTCTCACTCTGTCTTTGAGCACTGTTATACAAAGCAAAAAACACAATTGCTGCAACTCCACATTATAGTTGTTGAGGGATTCATTACATGACTCCCCAAACAGAAGACACTGCCGGGATATCAGCACACATTTCTATTGTAGCCTACATTAGATCTCTTACAAAGCCGACACAACCATGGTTTCCGTGTTTATTTGTTTGTTTATTAGTTGTTGTTTTTACAGGATGTCAACATGAAGCTTCACAAAAGCTCTTTAAGACGCTGTGACAAAGACACCAAAGCAATATCACTTAAAAAACCTCTTGTTTTGATGTTACAGTATGTGTTCTTCCCAAGGTAGATATATATATATATATTTATATTGATATATATATATATATATATATAAAAAGCACTTCAGGGCTCTATGCATTGGCGGAGTTGCTAATGTAGTCTGGTACAAGTATTCCTTTTATCACTTTGCTCCTGCTATGTGAATTAATAGCTACGGAGGAACTCCCTTGCAGCTGTGGTGGCAGGTAAGGGGGTGCAGTGCAATTCTTGTATCAAATGATGCCTTTTTATGGACTGTTCAGACCACCCCGATACCAAACACGAATGGAATTGTTGTGGTTTTAGCTTGGGAGAGCACACACACAGACCTCTTGAAGTTGTCATCTGAAATGCCTTCATAAACAGTGAATATAACAGGGAATTTCAGTGTCTCATCTTACAGAATGTGGACGTCATTTGAACTTCTCTCAACATCTGGGGTGGTGTGTTTTTCTTTATAATGCTTTGTACCTCTTGAACCGTTTTTCTCTTTGGAGAGGCTGAACTGTATTGTGATTGAGCCCCATTAATATGGTTGCTGCTCTAGAAGAGGATGAGGGGAGATTATTTGTCTGGCTAATATTGAATCCCACCAACACGTTTCTTACTCTTTAGACAACAATAGTTGCCAAGGGGATATACTGTATGTGGTAATTCAAGCAGGTGGAAGAGGCCGTTCTGAAAATGTAATATGTAATAGTCCAAAAGAGAGGGGAAAGAGGACTGTTTGAATGAACAAACTGTAACAACAGACTGAAAAACATTCTCAAACATGTAATATCCCCTCAGGGTGTTAGCACAAATTAATGATCCTGAACGAACAACCCAAGCACCAATCACAACATTGCTATTTAATGGTTACTTTGAGCCTTTTTCAAAATGATGGTAAAGACAGTAAAGAGAGATCATACAGTTCATTTCCCAGCCTCATTCTTTGCTCTGTATATGTTGCCCTTTTGTTCTTTAACTCATAAATGTCTGTTTCTATTGTTAGGCAGATGACACACAGCTCTACGTTTCTGCTTCATCTTATGATGTAAATCCCGCTGACAACATTTACATAGTTGCATGAGGACAAAACACAGATTATGGTTCTGGTAGTGTTGGTGGCTTAGAGTCCCTGACTATCTAAAAAGACCGGTACCCATCTCACAGTTGCAGAGACCCAACATGAGCGGCTGCTCAAAGCGTTCATTCATGAAATATGTTTGCTTTTAGATCTGAAAGTGAGATTGATGGCAAGAAAAATCTTCCATGAGCTTGCTGTCAGGGGTTTTGTACAGACAGTACAGTCATATTTAGAGTTTACTTTCATGATGAGCATCTCTACTATGACCATCCATCATGTTAACATTTACAATAACAGTAATTCAAGCTGCTGTTAAAGGGCAATTCTTTTAAAGGGGCACACAGAATTGCTGCTTCACCTTGTTGACTTCTACTTTTAGTCCACTTGAACTGTATTTGATTGCATATGTTTAAACACAAAGCCTTTCGAATGTTGGTACTGTGTCTTGCTTTTGCCCTATTTGAAATTCATGTTGATTGTGTGGCAGCCAAGTCAATTTTCCACATTGAGAAAATATTAACTAACTAATTTGCTAAATGTATTCTAACAATTATTTATGGAGCCGCAAAATACCGGGGTTTCTGATATCTTAATTTCCTTGAAGTTAAAACACTGTTAGATCAAACTTCTTCTGCAAAGCAAATGCTTTGGCTCAACAACAAAGCATTATTTTACACCATGTAGTACAGATCTTTTGGATTAATTAAAATACAAAATGTTTGCAGTATTTGGAACAAAATAAAACCTACTAAGAGAGAAGGATTTCCCTTTCATCAGTACAACTCTTTGAGGAACAGATAGTGGTCAATTGGACTGTGTAGTGTTCTCTATATGCATTTCGATTCTGTTCAAATATATTCAGGATATCTAGCTTTATTCAACCATACATCGCTATCAACGGACAGTTATTTTTTACCTAATGTATACAGTCACAATATCAGCCGGATCCTGAACACCCACATGCCTCCATCATTGATTTGGAAACAGGTTTAATTGTATGGATGTCTGCCTTACTGTACAAACTGGGCAGATAGAGCTCTGCCTCTACTTATTGTACCTCCTGCTTGCAATGATTTATTAGTATCGCTACACTATTTCATCAGGGTTTCATCAGTTCATCCATGTTCACCAGCATTTTTTTCTCTTTAATTGGATACCATCACTACTCAGCCCCCATGTTGGCACACCTTAAGACTCCCTAACAATTTTATATTCCGGTAATATACCAAAAGAACTCCCCTAATGAGTTTTAGAGTGATTTGTTATGCCCTTTGACACATCTTCTTCTTTCCAGCCTGTGGTTAGGTGTGTGTGTTAGAAATTATGTACAAAATAAAGACGTACTGTACCCCGAGCAGGGACTGGGGGATCACATCGGTGAATTTAATTAACTGCAATTGTGTGACTGTACAGCATGGAGATGTGCTTTAAAGGCCAACCCAGTCATTGACCTATATGAAGAGATGAAATTAAGGGTGAAGTTATTTAGGTTTTCATTCATCTATCAGGGTATGATTGTAAAATGTTTGGGTAGAGGAAACATTTATAGCTTTTTATATTGTTCTTTTTTGTATTAATGAAATCGTTTAAGTGTCTTATACACTTTTAGTACATTTTGTAATAAAATGAAATGCTTGTTTGTCAGTTGCTTTGACCAGTTGATAAATGCAACATAACTGTTACAGTTGTATAACATAAACCAGATATTTGTACATTAGCAAAATGGAGAAACTATATTTGTAACCAGTTTTGTCTAGGATCAGTTGAGCTAATTATGTATGAGGGTTATCACATTTCCATGCCTTGTATTACCTATTATAATCACACTAAAAGAAAGAGTAACACTCCACCATGATTTACTTTACCAGTGGCAGTCTACAGGCAGGTCAATTATTACCTGTAGAAGACTCATTATTACATGTCAGATATTTAGTTGTTTCTAAATCACCCATCCAATCCATCCACCTATTATTTATATCCGCTTGTCCTGTTCAGGGTCACAGAGAGCACGAGCCCATTGGAGCACACATTAAGGCAAGAAACACGTCGCCAGTCCATCACTGTCTTCAACACATAATGGCCACTTACGCTCACATCACACCTACGGAACAGTACAAAAAAACATGACACAAGCATAATATGCAAAGTCCATACAAAAAGTCCACCGCCAGCTTGCAGGTTTATAAATGTGTTGCTGCCGAGACACTTTAAACATACACGAGTAAAATAAAATGATATGTGGTGTACACAACTAACATTAAAGAGGTTGAGTTGCATTTTCCAAAACACTTCTTATCTTATTAATCTAACTAATCTTAATAATCTTATCTTTCCCGTCAGTTGTGAGGAAAACTAATGTCAATGCATCTCAATCAATCAATGTTTATTTATATAGCAATATCACAAATGTTACATTTGTCTCAGTTTTTACAGAATATCAGTATGACAATACGACACCCTCTGTCCTTAGACCCTCACATCGTACAAGGAAAAACCCACAGTGTAAAGGGGAAAATGGGAGAAACCTCAGGGAGAGCAACAGAGGAGGGATCCCTCTCCCAGGAAGGACAGACGTGCGATAGATGCCGTGTGTAAATCAAAGAGAAAATACATTTACAGCATAGGTAGATCAAATGTTTGGAAATGCATGTGTCTATAATAAGAAGATGAATCTACGAGGATGTCAACAATCCTGTTGCATATGTATCTGAGATGAGAATAGCATGATTAATATGGTGATGCTTATCCTTTGGGATTCTATCGCAGTATACTGTAAGTCATATGGCCATTTAAACTCATTGTGCACTATGTAATTAACATAATCAGTATTCAACTGAATGAAAAAGCGGAGTCCTTTTCCTTTCTGTTCCATCTAAGAACCACATGGATAAGGTAAATGAGATCGGAGTGAGACATCATTTTTGCATGTAATGTGACAGCTATGCAGAATTGCAGTGTTCTTCAAATGTACCGTGGTGAGGCTTTGTTGTATGAATCAGTGTATAAAGGTGGAAATGCACAGATGAGGAAACAAGATTGAAATCACCAGGAAAACAAGGCATGTGTATCTAAAAGGTTTTGTGCTTGTTATAACTGGACCTTGCCAGAACCAGAAGAATTCCAATATACAGCAATCTGTCAGGTTCCTAAGTCGTAAAATGTAATGTTGAATGCAAGCTGCACTCAAATATCTAGCTGAGCATGCTGACACACACACACACACACACACACACACACACACACACACACACACACACACACACACACACACACACACACACACACACACACACACACACACACACCACGGGATCTCTGTTTTCATCAACGGAAACATTCACATTGCACATTTCCATATTAGAAGTGATATGGCACAGCCTGTTATTCAACACACAAATGGAATTCAAATAAAAATGAATGTATTCTGCACTGGCATACTCATGAGACGAGCTTCCCCCATGTTCCTGTGTTTTA
>NW_011343712.1:59154-80759 GCF_000735185.1 Notothenia coriiceps | reverse complement strand
TCATTATGTTCATTTATATAATGTGACCCGATAATAAACATGTATTCCATACATCACGTCTCTCCTGAGTGAAATGAAGCTCAGCGCAAGTTCAGACAGGAAGACCTATCACTTCGTATTGCACGTCATGGCAATACTCGCTCCCTTCACTTAAGGATAGGGAGCGCCACTCCTCAGCAAACCTATCACGTCCCTCTATTCACAAGCCTAATCATCGCACCTGGTAATCCCTCTATATATGCTCTCCCCTTTTCTATCAGCTGTCTTCCAGGTGTCAACGCGCAACCCTCCTCCACCCCTTCGCCTCCTGCTTCCAACTCAGGACCAAGCTTAACCTTCTCCCTTCCAACCGGACCTAACCACTTATCACCACCACCAGTGTCTAGACCCAGGGGGGTTCATCGGAAACGGTTCTTTTCTTCCCGAATGACATCCTACCAAACCTGGGCCTAATCGCCAAAACACTATTTCATTCACTTGCTACAAACTGTCATCATTATGTTCATTTATATAATGTGACCCGATAATAAACATGTATTCCATACATCACGTCTCTCCTGAGTGAAATTCTAGCGCACTCGAGCTGGTTTCTCCAAAATTACCTACCCCACCTTTAACTGATCAACAAAAAGGTAGGCAGCAACTATTTTGACAATCAATACATGCCTAAAAATCCTTAGTTCGAGCTCATATATGTCAATTTCCTAATTTTCTTGAACTTGATATGTACGTTTTAGGCTGTTATTCGGACCAAACAAGACATTTAAAAATGTGGACCCTTGGGCTTTATGAATTATTTACAATATAAACAGATACAACATTAACTCATAAACTAAAACCTTACCAAAACAGGTGACATGCTGAATGCTCTTCTTCCCAAGAGCAACATGGCTTTCTCTCCACACTGCAATCCTGGCCAGTCCATTGTTGAGTGTAGGGGAGAGAAGACTCTACAGATGCCTCTTTAAACACCCCTCAGGATTTTAGAAGAATGGCACAGTCCAATTAGCCAGGCACACCTACATAGGCAGGTGCTGTTCATCAACACAGCCTTTTGCCAGGAGCAAGATGAGGTGCAAGACACTGACAACACTCATATTAACAACAATTAACAATCACTATTTTTAACAAGATTGTGTGCACTCAATCTGGTAAAAATAAAGTTGTTTAAAAAATGTGTCTGTGTACAGTATGTATGATGTTAAACAAAAAGCATAACCATTAGGATATGTAGCCATATACCTTCACATGCACTATTTTATGATTACCTAATATGTAATGCTAACAAAAATTATCTTCAGCTACAGCTTCACATTTTTCAACAATGTATTTGATACATTACACATCTTTTTAAAAATTAAGCAAAAGATAAATGAAATTACAAGTGTTACAGTTTCAAAGTCTCACTACTGATTCAATGTTGTCAAGAAGTTTATTGATTTCCCGTCACTGAGACGCTCGAATGCTCCAAAACAAACAGTTAATTTTGCTCCTGGGAGAGACACATTTTGAAGATGTTGATTTTTCACTTGAATATTTGAAAATATTCTGTTTGCAGATTTTAAATCAGTAGTTGCAGAAGCGCACTTGTAAACATGCCTTACTTTGAATAAATCCCCACTGAAAATGTGCATGTATCAGTATTTGCTTCTTCTTCTTCTTCTCGAATGATATGCCATCAGACCCCTCTTCTTAAAGTAATAGTCCATTGATAGGAATAATTATTACAATGATATGTTAGACTACAGAGAGTAATTGAAATGATGAGTCAAATGCACATTACATTAATGACAAGTTTTTGTTAATCATTTTGTGGTAATGTTTAATCCAATCCAGTTTAATCTGGTGGATAATTGTACATATGCACAACTGACTTTCTTTCCTTTCATCCTAAATGCCTTTTATGTATTAATTGAGACATTCACTAGCCGTGTGTTAAATATTGTTTAGCACCCTGTCTCATCATCACTGTATCAATGTCAGCCAGCTCTTTCCTTATCGGTGTACTTTTCCACATCTGCCAGCCTGAAGGTAGGATTTGTCATTTCCAGCCCATTATAGGTCTTGACACTACTTATCAGATGGGAGCTGCTTTCTGGCCAGACGTTACTTCATGGCTGCTGTGAGTGACCTGTATTTAGATCTTACCACTAATGAGTCACAGTATGTACTTCATTTTTATTTAAATTGATATATAAAACCAATATCCTGATTAGGTGTAATTATTTGCTTAAGATGTGACTAGAACATGTAAGGAAATGCACATGCTAAAATAAATGCTAAAATATATTAATCACTGTTAAAGGCCATTTAAGAAGACACCATTAACCATGTGTGCCAAAGATGAAATCATATGGTATTATTTTAATACCATTGATAGATATCAAGTTGAACATTTAATTTCAACTTTCAGTGTTACTCGATTGATTTATCATTATTTTAGTAATTATTGAAGGTTTAATTAAAGGAGTCCCCTCTTAAACGTTTGTCTGTTACTAGACTTGCTGTACAGATCAATAATGAGAAGTAAGATATCTCTCCCAATCTTTGCCCATCAACATGTAAATATAAAAATAATATAACTTTATTAAAGAGTCTTATTAAATAAAAGCAAAGATATAAATGTCAATATTCATTTTCAAGGATGTACTGTTACATTTGAAATACATGCATTTAAATTAAATTACACAACCCTTTTGTTTGTAAGGAGGCTCTTTGGAAAGATTGTCATAGTCATCTAAAACTGAAATACTTTACGTTTCTTTGTTTTTCACACATTTTATGTTTTAAAACCACCACAGCTCATAATTGCCAAAAGGAGGCGTACTTGTGCCCTTCTCTTTAAACAGAAAATGACAGAAGAGGCATAAATGTTTTGATATATCGATCCTTTTTCTCATTTTCTCGATGTTACAATGGAAAAAAGTTTTACTTTTATTAAGTTTATATTTAAGATTAGGAATGTAAGTCTGATCATCCCTGCAAACAATTATTACAAAGCTGCAGGCATACATGAAAAAATGTCTGTTAAAATCTAAATGGCATTCTTCAGAAACTTTTCTATCGTCATTTTGTCTGACAAAAACAAGAACCTCAGGCACAATTCAATACCTTGCTGAATAAACCTTAGTAAGCCCCATTAGAGGTGTTATGAGACAGGAGTTAAACAGATATGAGAGGGAGAGCGGCTAAGGCAATAATTGCTTTTGGTCTGTTATTTAGGATCAAAACAAGTAAAGAGCAGACGTCATAACACTTTCCATCCCAGCTGCATGCTTGGTTGCATCCTCCTGACGCTTGATCTAATGTGCAGTCATTAATGGGCACATTAGTGAAGAGGAAGTAGAAACATTAAATGGTCTTTTTGTAGCTTAACTGAGCTAGGTCAGCGTGGTTAGTTACACTGTGAAGCCCTCTTGTCTTACATTCAAACTATGGCTGGTAGTGAAATGAGATTTCAGTACTGTGTGCATAATTCGGTGTATACAAGGTGCCAAAGGGAGATCTCCTCCCCCAGTAAAAGTTAATGAGTCGTGGAGAGAATACCTACATGCATGTTAATTAGGACACTTGGTCAAGTCATCTCAGTTGGTAGCTGGTAATTACCAGCTGTGTGATAAAACACAGAATCACAATCAACAATCTTATGTTGGGGCCTATTACTAAGAAATATTAAAGGGGGCTTTCTAAATCTGGCAGGGCTATTATTAATCATTCTACTAAAGTAAAAAACAAAAGCAATTTACTTTGAGTTTATCAAGTGATAAATTAAAGGAATGCTTCTAAATCTGGAAGAGCGGCTTTACTGCTGCTGGATTTTGCACCCGCTCTGTAACTTTGACCAGGATTGTCATAATCTCAACAAACTCACACTGGTATGAGTAATTCCTCTTTAGTTTAAAAAACCAACTCAATTGACTCCGAGCCTATCAGGTGACATATTAACTTTTGAAACACCTTTAACGTCAGGTTCCTGCAAACTGGGTAATTTATCGTTTGTAAGCGACAAAATAGAACTAATCAGATCTAGAAGAATACAATTAATAATAGCTACGAGTCATCTGTGTCCTTATTGAGACAAAGTGGGTGGAATATCTTACAATAAAATACAATATCAAACTACTTCACATGAATAAAAGGCTCATGGTTTCTAAGAAAGTCAGTAATTGTATCCCGATACATGAGATCGAATTGCAAATGTCAAATCTACTTCCAGTATATCTCAACCTCTTGTGTGTAATATGATTTAAAAGTTAAAATGTATCCAATTAAAATAACTAACAAACTCCTGTCAACTATTTTCAACCACTTAGTGAACATTGGAGATCATATTCTTCATACGTTTTTTTTGGTGGACATCTTTGCTTTTTATGGATTTCACACTAACATATGTTCCTCTCGCACAAAGACAAACTGATGAGACACATTTTAATTTGTTTAGCAGATTGTTGTTCTCTTGATCAAAATGCTTGTTATTTCCCCGTATTGTGTGTTAATGTCAAAACCTGTGCTATATTAGTGGGGAGAGGTTGGAACGCCCCGTTAGACTGCAGGCGATTGTGGGTGGCTGTTTGCAGTCAGGACAAAGGCTGAAAGATTTTATTTTGTGATGTTGGCTTGGAGCAATCTGTACTCCATATTTTCTGTGGATCCACCTTCAATGAGCTTTTGCTACCATTTATCAGGACTGGAGTATGTAAGGCACTGGATGCTGCTTTGAACTTGACTGAATCAAAAGTGTTAATTAGTGCAGCTTTGATGTCAACATTAAAAACAAATATCAAGTGGAGCTAGTGTGGGAACCTAAGGGCGTCACCACAGCTGGTTTCCTTAGGTATAGGAGGCTAGGATGACTTGGAGGCAGACAGCAGATGGCAAGAGAATAGTAAATAGTAAGGTGGATGCATTACATGGCTTGCAGCTCAAGACGAATGAACAGATGTGATGTCAGGAAAGAAGAAGCAGAAGTGAGATTAAGACAAGTTCAAATGGGTCAGAATATAAGCCTCTCAAGATAGCAATGAGATGGAGGGATTATGCGACATGCTGAGAACAGCTAATCAAAGGAACAGTCTGAAGACTGCATAGAAAGAATTTTAAAATCTAAAAGGTATGATTGACAGTAATCCGAGTGGGTGGATTAAAGAACCATATATATTTTAAACGTTATGTCACTGCAGGCTCATATAATGTTTCAAACATAAGTGGAGATGATGTAATATTAAAAGATGTGTTATCTGTCTAGTGGATACACAAATATTAGTTAATTATCTTTCTGTCTTCATGGGACCCTATATAAAACACAAACCCAATGCAGGGCCATCTTTTATGATTAGCAACAGAAAGATGTGTTTGTTAAGTACATTTTTTTCTTTTACATGCTGCTCAAGTAGAATTGAAAGAAATGTTTTCAGCGCGGACAAGGGCATATATGTAATTTGAACAATGGTGGGGACATTTACTGGGAACTGTCCAAGCCATTGCAATATAGTCATTGCCAAGAGGTGGGTGTTCTTAATCAGAGACCATTCATGTGTGTAATATATTGCAGATACTATATGTAACCCTTAGGCACTTAACATACCATCCTGACCTGATCAGTGTATTACACATCTATTAAAGAAAATCAATCTCTTCATACGAGTGGCTATTTTTATATACAATTATCAGAATTTGAATTTGAGGCCACAAACTCTGTTTCTTTATAACCAGCTGAGTTTACAAGGATTTTTGGATTAAGAGAGAGAGGATGACATGTCCATGCACCTCTCTCCTGATAGAACTAGTCACTGATGCTGTGAAGTTCATGGTCTTACAACACCATCAATACCTTCCAAACTTCACAAAATGCTTTCAAAATGAGTTTGCAAACATCCAAACAATCTCATTCCTTTCCCCAAATATGAATTTTTTTTTGCTATAACATACAAATATTCCATTAAAATATGTTTGACTCGAGCAGATGACAAGATCTTAAAGTGACATTGACGTGATGGCCACACTTTCACAGATGGCATTTATAATATTTTTGCAATTTTCATCACTCGCAAAAGGCCACTCTGTGTGAAGAACCATCATTTATAAAAGTAGTGAAGCATTTATATTTGAAATGATGCCACTTTTCTGTCCATTAGCTACATCTGCCTGGTGGCCATGGGGACTTTAAGATACACAACAGATAAGAAACTGGATGTTAGAAGGCAATCACTACCACTGTAGACTAAAAGCTTCTGCCTCTTGAAAACACATTTCTTGCTTTTCTTAGTGCTGCTTTCACTTCCAGGTATAGGGACAAACATGGAGTAAAAAGGGTGTTTGTAGTTACACGTGCAATCACAAGAGTGCTGGTGATCGTACATTCTTTGTACATATTTTCCATTGATTGCAAAATGTTTAAATTAATTGAGGAACTTTTTTATATTCATGTGTTCATTCCTTTTTCTAAATAAGTCTAGAAAGCTACATTCTTGCCACTAAATAATTTCACATTACTGCCTTTACTGTTTTTATCAGCCATCAATGTGTGAGCTCTTCCATCCTCTCAGATTTGTTGCTGAATCTCAGGGATACAGGCTATAAATGGGAGGCAAGCCATTTATGATCCATTTGAAGTGATCTATATTCAAGCTTTCACGGTCTCTCATGTCAGGCAGTCCCTGGCTGTGCTCAGTTCTGCACAGGAGCCCAGTGAAAATGGAATAACATTATGTTGGGAATATGCAAGGACCTCTGGAATACAAGAGAAAGGGATTATCCTCTTACGCTCCATTTGATCCTTGGGGGGAGAACAGAGTATCGACTCTGGTTCTGACACGCACATTTGTTTCCAGTTGTATTCATACAATACATGAGGCTGAATGTGCGAGGACATATTTATTCTAAATAGCACATCACAGGGGAGAACTATTGCGACTTCATAATATAAATGAATAATTTCTGTTTAATATTATTACTTTATTCCAAAATGTGCACAATATGGAAGAAAAAGGGCGTCAATGACTGCTGGTTTTATTTTAGTATCCGGAGTGATTTAGTCTTTCACTCTATCATTCAGTTTATAATCCTGAATGTAGTTTCATTGATGATTTAGAGTAATCTGTTAATGACAGATTACTTCCAGACAGTATTTACCATGTCCCCCTGCAGTATAACGTCATACCGATCTGTCCCAGCCTGTTCTGGTTCTCTTGCTCTCTGGTGTTTTGTTGTCTGAGTGATCACCTGCAAACAATTACCGTTGCAATCAAGCCATGTCAGGATTCCTGTTTAATCCTCAGTCTCCCTCAAGCCTTTCCCAGATTGTCTTGTGTTTTTGCAAAGCCCTCAAGCCTTTTTTAATGTAGTTTTCTGACCTGATATTGATTTTGTAGCCCTGTTTTTTTAGACAAAGAGGATATTTTTCCCAGCCCGTCCCTGTACCTCTGCCTCACTGCCGATCTTTTTTAGATTATTGACCTCTGCCTGCTTGACTTCTTTCAATAACAAATATTTAGTTTGTCTTCATACTGGCTGACACAGATCTATGTATTGAATGTGCTTATTAAAGTCAATGAAAGCATACAACTTAATCGATTACATTTTTGTTCACCTAATTACATGTTCACAATGGTTCGTAATAACAACATTAAAAATACAAATATTTTCTTATGCCAGAAAAAGGTATACTCTTCAGGACAGAATTACTAAAGTATTTGGTCTAAAGGATAAAAGGGAAAACACACACAGACACACACACTCTCTCTACAAAATCCCAAACCATCTGTTATTATTCAAACACCTGTGTTGTCGACCACCTGTGATGGAAACATCCTGGTTGGACAAGTTTTAATATTAAGTCTGTAATTGCCTTTGCCTTTTTTTTGTATCTGCAGCTATTTGGAAGTCTTCCATCACATCTGGAGGTGGTTGGATAACTGTAACCTGCTCTTTGATATGAGCTTCAACGTAATATCCTTTCAAACAGTGTTACCCTTGCACCTAGAGTTCATTCAGTTGAGATTAAATGTCTGTGCCAGCATGATCTCCAGAATCAATTAACTACAGCAACTGAAATTGAGAAGACACCAGGATGTTGGCTTTTTGTACATTTGAATTAAGGGTGAAAATAGTTATTTCCTTCTCTCTTAAATATAGAGTACACAGCAGTTCTTTGTGGCTTTCAAAAGGCAGACAATGAGTGTCTGTTTTTCTGTTTTCACTTTGAAAAGACTAATCTGATTACAAATGAATGTCAAATTGCCAATGTGTGTGCAGTCTGCCTTTTTAATCAATCCTTTTCAATTTTGAAATTAGGAGAAACAAAGGATATTGTATGCAGCTTGGTGTCTTTTATGTTTGTTTGAAAGTAAGACCCTTTGAAAACACATTGAATCATTCCAGCTCTATATTGGCAATACCACAAAATACAGTTATTATAAATGGAAATAAAAGTTGTATGTTCTCTGACAAGACTTTTAGTTTCAGAACTTAAAGTAATTTTCTGGTCAAAACATTTTCCGGTCTGATTATGTGATCAAATGAAAAGGTAAAAGAAAATGGAAGGCTTGTGTACATAAAATGTAATGTGTGAAGATTACTATAGTACCAATCACATATCCAATCACAGAGTATAAAACGTGTGTGCAGCCATCAGTGCACATGAGCTAAAGATAATGCTATCTGCAAATGTCATTCAAAAAAAGGAGAGCAGAGTAAATCAAACTATCAAATTCAAACTGCACATCGAGTAAAGACTGCTTTGAGAATTACATTTACATAGAATTATATTTTACACTTGAAAAGATTGGGCTGGATTTAAAATAACATTTGCAGTATCAGTTTAGATTTCCTGAAAAAATGAAAAAATGATTACATTTGTATCTGTAGTAGACGGCAAAGCACACCTGTTGTATAGGAAATTAGTAAATGGAAATACATGCCCAAAGTAATCTATTGTATGCTGCAAATCCCTGCAGTAAATTCCTTCTAATTCGTATCAGATATGGATACTTCAGAATCCCAGTGGGTGTCGCCGTTAACAATGCTGGACTGTCGCCTGGCACACTGTAGTCCCGGTAATGTCTGTGGCTGTCATCCCGAGGATTAGAGGATGAATTGAATAAAGGATACATGCCGTTTACAAAGATTAGGATTGACCTGCTTTGAAACATAATGGTGATTTCTTCTTATCCGATTAAAGCCACCGACTGACCCAAATGATGTAGCTTTCCCTGCATTACATTTTGAAATGTCTACGACAGAAGCATGATAAATAATTAGATTTCCATTCATGTGAGAAGCCTTTATTTCATTCAAATCAAATCAGAACCCAAATCTGAACCAATTTGTCGAGAGCTTGTACTCTTGCAGCCGGTATGTGTTCTTGTTTGATCTGTGCTTGTTTATGCGACTGTCCGTCTGTCACAGGAGACATCTGAACCACACAAATCAAATGCAGGGCAAGGCAACTTTATTTATATAGCACTTTTCAGCACGTGGCGATTCAAAGTGCTTTACAGATTAAAGGCAAAATACATTTAAGAACAAATACATCATAAATACATTATTAAAAAGGGCGATGTTCAGACTCTGTAACCTGTCTCTGTTTCTGTGCTGTTCCTATATTTGTATCTATTAGACCTAGACATACATCAGAACATGCCTTATAAAAGAGCCATCACCACATATTTTATGTAACATTTATAACATATTTGATACAACACTTTAAAAGATTCACCTCTGTAAGAACTAAGCACAAGCTAGTATAGTTTAGGGTAATATGAATTTTAGAAAATTAATTGTTACAAAACGCCATAACCATCTACATGACTTTAGAGATCGTTTTCAGTTGTGTTTGGTGTTTACTGACAAAGCATATTACAGCAGGCAAGTACCAGCTGATGGAATTACAGTATCTCATAACAATAAACCATCTGCACCACCTATCAAGCTCAAATGAATCATTTTGGCAAGATGACTGGTAAAGTTCTCTGTCTTCTCTGCATGATGATTTGGGATTTCCTGAAGCTTCCATTTGTGTGTGCTTTATTTCACTAACTGACTTGCTAGGCTGAAGCAGTACATATGTTCCTGTCTAGCACTATTTACACGCTGATTTAACCCTAACCCTAACACTAGTACAGCTATATACTTTTATAACTTGGAGCCACAATGAATGGAGATACTCTGTTCGACCTTCAAAGCTTGGGTCATGTAGCACATCTAGTCTGCATGGTAATGTGTGGTTTATGTAAACTGTGTCATTTATATGAAAACAGAAGGAGAACGAATCCATCTGTGCTCCACAGCAATACTTACAGTAAGCTAGTTCCACCACTGCATCTCTTATGTGGTGGACACAGTTTAGCAATATAGGTTCTGAAAACGTATTTTTCTCTATCACTTTCTTAATGTGAGCCCTTCATTCCACATAAACACTTTTGCAAAACGTTGATTATTTCGCCTTTGAGATATTGTGAATGTTTTTGTTTTGTCTACAATTCTATGGGGCAGGGCATGGTTGGAAAGGTGTAACAGAATTGTAGCAAAATAGAAAAATTTGATGAAAGCTGTGATAAGGTTTGCACAAGATTGCACAGAGTCAAATTAGATTACCATTCATTTAGGATGTTTTATATAATTTAGCTTTGACTAGTGCAAATTAAAAACTGCATATTCAATGTTAATTGGAAAACTAGTTAAGATTTCATACCATATTAGGCCTAAAAGTATATAAATAAGTATATATATAATGAATGATGAATGCACAATTATGTTCACTACGGAACAAAAAAGCCTGTACAGCAGTGCAAAGCAAATTAATGTTAATCCACAGAAATGTCTAACAGACTGTTTACTTATTGCCTTTTATCACTAGGTATTAATTCAACATATTCCATGACAAATGTTTGTTCAATTAAACATGAAACCACCTCCAGAAACACATTCTGTGAGAACCATCTAGAGCACCTCTGTTGTAATATTTGCAAGAAAATCAACACAAATGATGATGCATTTGATCCTTTGTTCTTTGGATGTGGGTTTAAAAGAGATATATGTCAGCCCAATAGTAAAGATTGGTTTTAATGACCAACAAAGATTCTGTTGATACAATAAAAGTGACTACATTTACAACACATTTTAGTGGCCTCTGGATAATTAGAAAAGCAGTTAGAGCAATTTGATAGCATTGTAACTTGGCAAAAATTGATACCCCTGTATTTATGTGCTTGTGTTGTCAAGGGTCATTAAAGCAGGCGGCACGGAGAGTGTACATATGGGTGCCAAGAGTTCATTTAAATGTGCTGAGCAGGCATTGTGTGGGTCCAGTGTCACTTTATGTTTTGAGCCTCTATAACTGAGCTTTTTTGTGTGTATTGTAAATGGAAGAGACAAAAAAAAGGAAAACGTGTATTTTTTGGATTACCTTCTTTTGGGGAGGTCATGTAATTATTTGTACAGAACCACTCAGTAATGTTACTGTCTGAAACATAGAGGTCTGTTGTTACCTTTTACCAATGAGAACGTTTCACACCTGAACACAAACAGAATTTAGGAAAGTTTAACTTTTTTAACTAACGATTTCCTGAAACCTAAGTAGGGTTAAACCTCCAACTTTATAGTGATGGTTAGGTCTTTATATATAGATGAACAGTGGATGGATCAAATGTATAAATAATATTCTACTTGGGGGGAAGATGAATGACCGAAAACAGGCTCACACCCTCTACCACGACTAAAAAGTGGTGACCAATGGAGACCTGGAAATCAACAGGCTTGAGTCACCTGTCATTACATCCATACATTATATTAATGGGAAATAAAACCTGAAAAATTGTAATGACTAAACGTTGTGGCTTTGTTTTGTTTAGCAATAGACTTACTGTAACTCAACACACATCAACTGTAAATAAATAAATAACATTGCAGATTGCAGCGTTGCTGTGCAGTCTCATGTTGATAATTTCCCTGTGGAGATACCTATGAGCCCCCAGCTGAGCGCTGCTAAGAGTTTTCCAAGAAGAGCAAGAGGGTCACCTCTATGCCACTGAGTGAGGCTTTGACTGAGAGTTTGAGAGGTTCCCAGAGAGGAAACTGATAGGGGACTCGGAAGTATGGCTAATTCACCATTATTTAGAAAAGCATTAAATGCACCATTTGTCACCACCAAGTGCCCAAAAGTGCTTATGACAAATGACCATATGTATTTGAAAAAGCTGATATTGAACCATCTTTAATAATATCACATATCTATCTATAATAAATGCTTATACATTTAAAAGCCGAATGGGTTTGAATGTATGTCAAGAATGGTGCAGACATTCCAGATAGATGATGAAGGTACTGTTCCTTGAGGGCATTGGTAGAACTCCAACTGCACACACACACACACACACACACACACACACACACACACACACACACACACACACACACACACACACACACACACACACCTTGGGAATCCTTTAATCCTATGACATAGACGAGAGGATTTAAGCAATGAGCCCTCAGCGGCTGTATTATTTTTAAGTTAATTATCTGTTTTATTTCTATATGATTTTGGCCGCTATAAGGTGACAGGCTTCATTCTAGAGTAACCCCTGCCAGTCTGATTTCAGCACATCCAAACATCTACCTATTTAAGGCATCGATGTCACATCAGCTACAGACCATCTACACTGGTAAAAAATGCAGTTTGTCACATCCCTCTGTATCCCTTGTCATTCCTCAGTATAGTGAGAAATTGTTGTGGGATAATTGCTATCCATTACATGGTCCCTGGTTTTGGAGTGGGACAGGTTTCGTTGTCTTTCAGGTGGATAATTGGAGGCTCCTCTTTGTCTTTCAGAGTTCACTTTAAGTCACCTGCATGGGCGAACAGCTGATATGCGACTCAAATGCCATCTCTCTAGCTGGGTGGTAATTGAGCTGCCAACACACATCCAGCCCACTGGCGGTAGCTTGTATGACAGTCTCACTCCGTATCTGCACTGGGTTTCAGATGAGTAGGTCATTTCATGCCACTCAGAAGGAAGAAACAAAAAAGCCTTTAGGTCTATGAAGTATTCAATGCTATCACACTCAGTTTTCTCACTATGGTTGGAGACATGAGAATGGATGTACCATAACTGAGTAATCTGTTGATAGCTTTGTCTAAATAAAAATGTCAAGGCTTTTGCACAGTATATGCTAACATGTGTCTCTTCCACCATTAGGGAGCAATAAGCTAGTGCCAGTTTTAGACTCTTGCCAGTACAATGACATAGCTCCCATGGCTGATATCCTTGAAATTAAATGCATGTACCACATATCTGCAGTCAAAGAAGGTGTTCTTCTTATGCCTCAACTCTGGTGTGGTATAGTATGGTGTGAGGACACAATTATTACCAGAAATAATATAAGGTGATTTTGGATAGTTACTGTGGTGTACTAGATATGTTTGGCAGTCAAAAATGTTAAGAAAAAAACAACTCTCGTCTCTTATTAGTGCTATAATATTAGTCTAGCAGCTTTAATATATTCTAACACCATGTATTTGAGCCACGTTTTTTAGTTCTACATCTGATGGAATGGATATGCTTCCAGCTGTCCAAACACTTTTGCTCACACTTTACGCTCACTTAATATCAAACACACATGTGAGTGTATTATTATATATTGGGTTGTAAGCTCTTGTAAAAATGCTTTAGATTGCAAGGCATTACTGTGGCTGACCTGATCCTTCGACACTGAGTGAGGACTGCAGCTGCTGCACAGGCAGTGCAGACATGGTGTTTGCAGCAGTATTGACTGAAGTCCACTGGGAGAACTGGGAAATGATGTGTATTCATGCATATGCGTGTAAAAAGTTACTGACTCGCGGCGTGTTTACACCAGATAGTTCAGAAGGAAGGAATGGTATTCAACCCTCAAACCCTAATTGAAACAAGGCACATTTCTCACCTAGATTTTTACACATTTACAATGCAAATGTTTTCAAGAAGAGTACAAATGTCACTAACTATTGAAAGATATAGACAGTAAGATTAATTCCTTGCATAAATTCAAACCCTGCTGCTAAGATCTTGTGTGGAATTTGTGCAATTGTAACTCTTTCTAAAAACTAGATTGAGTGATGTCACCAGGGCTGCATTACCAAGCAGGAAACTGCCTCCAGGCCCGAGAGCCCAAGACCCACTGTGTGTCAACTGATTGCTTATTTAATTGAAAATGTGTTGAGAAAAGGTTCACTTTTAGAGCACATATCAACTGACATGATGGGGGCCTTAAGCTTGGTCCTGCTTAATTACCAGATCTTGAGGCCCTGTAGGTCCATTGTGTCAAAACGTAGTGTCAAGAACTTCATTATTTTATTATTGTATTTCTTAAATGAATCTGTTTTACCATGGGAGGAAATAGTGTGTAAAGGATGTTCAACAGCTCTTTTTTGCTACGGAGCTGGACAGGTTCACCTGGTCATGGATGGCAGTGATTAATCATCAACTCCTGCCATCACACACTGACTCCCTTTACAAAGTGGGAAAGAAGCTTGCTAATCTTTGGTAATGGAGCAGTTGGAAATAAAGAAGAAGACAATGGCTTACATAGCAGTTATCAGTGTGGGTGCCTTGGCAAGCACGTTTTATTATACATAAGTGGGAGGCTGTGGCTCAGTGGATACTGTGCTGGACTTCAAATCAGGGGATAGCAAGTTTGAGTCCCACTGCAGTCAGCATATCGTTGTTTCCGTTGGCAAGACACTTTACCCCAAATTGCTCCTGTGGGGATTGTCCACAGTATTGAATGTATGTAAGCCGCTTTGGATAAAAGTGTCTAACAAATGACATGTAATGTAATGTAAGTTATACATTCAGAGGCAGAATTGCAAAGTAGTAATTCAAGATTTTAAATTAGGCCATTGCACTCAAAATCAGCCACTTTCAGCCATTTTAGGGTTCACAAGTTTTCATGTATATTATGTATATTCTCAAGGGTTGTTGTTAGATGGTTGAGGGGTATAGGTAATTATTTAAAAATGGAAAGGAGATGTTTACTGTATACAAGCACAGCACACACATGTTCAGAAATAATGCTTGAGGTAAACTGTATATTCTCATCCTTAACTAACCTTGATTGAAATATGTCAGATAAAAGTCCAAATGCTGCATAAAAAGGATTTGGAAGAACTTCGGTCATTGTAATGCACGTTGAAATCATCAGTGCTTCTGAATACTCAGAGGTATTAAAAGGCTTCAGAAATGTTTAAATAAGGACTCTACAAGCATACTGAATAGCTCAGGAAGAATGTGTTTGGAAGATATATATTCAGTGGGTAAACACAGTTAAATCATAAAGCCGTGGTGGGCAATTTTTGTGAAATAAATGAAGGTGTGATTAATCCAAGTATCCATGGTTCCTGCTCTTGTGTGATTACCAGTGGGCCATGAATCATCCACTGTACCATCCTGCACCTCAGTCTCATCCAATTGAATTACAGAAGGGACATTTTCTAATTAACTGCGGGTTAATTGCTCTAGCAGTTGATGCAAGGAGAAGGATGCACATCATGTGGAAGTACATTTTAGTTTAACTTTTAAGGGACTTCAGATCACCAGCTTTGCCAATGTACAGAACACACCTTTGAAGTTTAAGGATAATCTGGATATCATGTTATATTCATATTTGTTGGGAGGCAACTTAAAAAATGGCAAACAAGTGCAAACAAAAGTCAAAGTTAGGGATATCATCCCAAAAAATATTAAACATGAGGGAAACTTACTGATCCAAAGAATAATGAAGGGGTTTACATGCCCTAACCAACATGTTTTACCGGTGTCCTTTGGAGTTTTAGACCACCAGTGATACGAGCTGGATTCCTATGAATGGGAACCCTTTTTTGTTTGCATCGTGCACACAAGAGGACACCGACATATGCTTGAACATATGGCCAATATGCATAACATCCCCTAGTGTCACACAATTCTGCTAATGGACAGTTGGCACCCTGCACCCCTGCTCTTTTTTTTTTTCTTAAGGAAAGAATTCCATACACTGTAACTACAATAAAATGTACTAGACTGATAGGTCATCTAGATTTCACATTTACTACTAGCTCTAAATTAAACAGTAAAGGAAGTATTTGACCCCCCTTTTGACAATTTCTATCATTATCAATTTCAGGATTGTAGGTCAGCCTATAGATAAGAGATATACTTATATATAGTTTATGTAGCTTGTCAACAAACAACAACAAATTAAGTGTAAGGGGAAGTCAATACCCATATTTGTATATATACTAAAGTTAGTTGCAATTGTTATAATAGTAAGCACAAACCAGATCAGCTTTGAGGAATACTTAAAGTACATAGGGTATAACGTCCAGGTTTATTCCCTGCTTTATGATCCTTATGATACAACATAGATAAAACACAGGAACATGGGGGCAGCTCGTCTCATGAGTATGCCAGTGCAGAATACATTCATTTTTATTTGAATTCCATTTGTGTGTTTGGAATAACAGGCTGTACGCCATATACACTTCTAATACTTGGAAAATGTGCAATGTGAATGTTTTCCGTTAGATTAGAAAACAGAGGATACCCCGTGGGTGTCGTTGTGTTGTGTTGTCGTGTTGTCGTGTGTTGTGTTGTGTTGGTGTGGTCGTTAGTCGTACGTGACGACTCGGACNGATTTAAGCATAAAATCCAGAAATGAATTATAGGTGGGGTAGGTAAGTTTGAGAAACCGGCTCGAGATATAAGGGCATTCCATGGAATATAACAAAAAGTATATCTCGAGCCGGTTTCTCAAACTTACCTACCCCACCTATAATTCATTTCTGGATTTTATGCTTAAATCTGACATTTATTTAAGACCACATCTGGTCATATCTTTCGTGAAACACTATTAGTCCCAAATGCTCTCAAGTAAATTCTCCTACAATCCTTCAATTTAAGCCTTGATGCATCAAGTACTGAATAGGGTAAAGTTATTGGATTGGAGCACTGAAAGTTAGTTACTCTTTAGGTCGTTTCTCTTACAGATAATGATAACTATAAAGTCTGCAGAGCACATGCTGTCAGGATGGCGATTTCCCACCTCTTTTTGAAGTGGAAGAGCCGGTGACTGTGGTAAAGAGTTTGGGTGGCACCACAGACCTTTGATGTGCATGCATTGCTTTTAATTTGGTCTCTTGAGATTAAAGAGTGGTGTGAGTCAACAGGAAACAGAGATGTAAAGAGCCGGTTGAGATTAATGACACAACACTTGTTAAACTTTCCTTTTAGGCCAGTTCTTCTCCCTCTCATTAGCTCTTTGGTCATTGTTTGAGTCTAGCTAATGTGGCATAATGAAGGTGATAAATCAATGCTGTCTGTCATGGACACCCCTGTTGTGTGAGATACTGAGTCAGTGGATTTATGTAGTAGTTTTGGCAGAGAATAAACAGCTTGAAGTTCTTTTCACTGACTAGCCTACTTAACAGAGTTACTGATAATTGAATTCCCTAATAATAAGAATTCACACTGATGGAAAAGCAGTAGATGTTGTCTGTTGCTTTCACATGCAATGTCCGGCACAATTAGTTGCTAAAATGAGTGATTTTCTTTTGTTTAAGCTAACCACTCATTTGCAAAAATGTTTTGAAACAAAACATATTTTCCTGTGTGATAGTGTGTGTGGAGAATTCAGACCAAACCACTGAAGATACAAAACATATTCTTTGCCAAAAACATGTATTTCAGTGTACAATTATTTCGATTGTCTTGCCCTTTTACAATGTGCATTTATTTCTAAAATTAAAAGAGCATTTAGTTGGAATCCCTTTTTGGCCAACTAGAACAAAACATAACAATAAAATAACAATGATTTAGTTCAACGCTCTCTTTGTTGTGCATTTACTGGAGAATGGAAATAAATTCATGCATATAGAAAGGATCAATGTGTCATGTGGATTCTTTCAATTTCAGCCCCCTCACAACCAGCACTCTACGAGTTACAGCGGCCGGTCATTTACACAAACTCCCTCCGTTTTCACACCGTCACAACTATTCCATTAAAGGTTAGATCCAGCTTCCAACTTGTTACTTCAGCAGATGCTTTTGACTCGTAATGAATGCAACAGGAAATAAGTTTATTCAGTGTCAACAATGAGGCAAACTGTGCATACCAAGAAAGACTTATAAAGCTGTTTTAACCACCAGAATAAATTTCTAAATACCAGATAATCAAAACGCAAAGAACTGGATTGATTTATTGATTGTTGGTTTATTTGTTTTATGGATTAATTTACTCAGAAAACCTGCCTTACTGTAATGATTTTCTTTTCCAAATAGACTTTACGAAGAAAAACAGCAATACAATACAAGCACAATGCTTACCCATGATAAAAACATCTAATGTACTAGAGATTGGGTTAGGATTACATCACATGGCTTTCTCCAAAACCATTAATGTATATGTTTATTCATTTATTTACCTCAATCCTGATTACTCACGTTACTCTTCCAAAGCTTACATTTTGATGCTCAGTGAATGAGTATTATTGGTTGAATAGTGTATTTTTATTACAAAGGGATGTGGGTGTAATTTTCTTTTATCAAGAAATGACCCTGTTATAACCCATAACCTATTATCTTGCAAATGATAAATCAACAAACACAAAAGATGAGCACTAACCTTTTCTTGAAAAAGCTTCTTACTGTATAACAAATCATATAATAGATAATGTCACAGTTTTATATTTTTCCCTCTTTCCCTTTTCTTCTGGACACTTCCTCCAAGGTCTTGCATTTCTGAAGAACTTTCCAGACCTGCCATTCTCCACCTGCCCACCAGATTGCCCTGTGGCTTTCCACCTACTCACCTGTTCATGCTCCCAAACCATCCCCTCCTGCTCACCCACCTGTGTCTCATTGTCACCAGTCTTTTCACTTCCAGTCATATGTCCCGGTTGCTCTGTTCCTGATTTTCTTCCTGATATCAAAGTCAACTTTAAGGTCAATCTTTCAGTTTGTACAGACATAGGGCCTTTCTCATTTCACTAATTTCCCCTCCTCGACTCCTCGGTCCTCCATGTTGAAGGACATCTAATTTCTCTAAATGCACATCGAGGACCGAGGATCGAGCGTCGAGGAGGCTCTCTGGAGGAGCTATAATCGAGGATAGACTGATGTGTCCTCCACGGATGCATTTCCGGCAACAGTGATGTTTAAAAGAGTCACGGCCGGACTTATCTCAGCCAATGGCAGCTCTGCATGCATCCCTTGGATATTATTTTATTAACTGCTTTCGTCGCAACGCGATGTTTACAGAGAGAACAGCTGTGAGGTCCGTGCAGAAAGCAGAGCAGTGTGTATAATATATATCACTCAGTATAACAGGCCTACATTACTCTCTGTATTTGCTTTAGTTTAGATCTACAAACAAAGAGTCGATTTGTCTAAAACCATTTTGTGCTTCACATAATAAAAAATAAACTGTGTGTGTGTGTGTGTGTGTGTGTGTGTGTGTGTGTGTTTGTGTGTGTGCGCGTCGGAGGGGGGGATATTAGTCTCTGATAGTGTTACGTTATTATGCTGTGAGTGCTCTCATACTTGTTTGATTCTGAAATTGTATATATTTATATAAATATATGTGTGTATGTCCACATCTGTAGCCTGTTATTGTCTCATTATACCGCACTGTGAATGAATTAAAAGTAAATATATAAGTCATCATGAACACTTCTGTCCATCAGACAGAGGGCTGTGCCTCCTGTCATCATTAATGGACGTCTCTTTAAAATGACCGCTCAGAGGAGAGGATTTCTCATTTCTCTAACCGCCTGCTGCTTCCCCTCCTCTCTCCTCAGTTCCCCTCCTGACTCCTCTGCTCGCATCTCCTGTGGGCGGGACTAAGACACGAGGATAGGACATTTGTGAAATGAGAAAGGCCCAGAGAGATCGAATTGACGTTTCCAACAATCCCATACAAAAATACAATTATACAAATATGTATATCCTATATACACAATCAAACACATATGCACACTTTAAGATAAAAACACAACAATCAATATATACAAAATAACAGTCACTTAACCTCTTAAGCCCCACGGACCCTTTCGGCGGGTCCGAAACCACAACATCTGCAAGCAGCAGTGCCTTAGTGCTTCTTAAGATTTAATAAACTATGAATGTTTCATATCCATGTAACGGGAAGAAATTCAGCTAACTGATGATTTATTTTCTTTTTTAGCAAAACAAAACATAAGGCTAACGCTGAGCCTCTGAATTAGCCACGAGCGAAAAAATGCTAACACTGTTAGCACAGAAAACACGGTATAACACCCTTATTACTTATCGTAACTGCACATCCAACATATCGATTAGCATTGTGAGATTACACAGAATCGATAGGTATCTATATCATCACTACATGATCAGAACTCGCAACATTATAAACAAAAACAGACATCACAACACGTGGCATTAGGTAGCAAACACGGCAATATGTCTTACCTTTGTCGTTGTCTGATCAAAAGTTGTCTTCAATGGCATTAAAACGATCAAAACGCTCCTGAAGGTTAATCCATAGGTTAATCCAATATGTCTGTGTCACTTTCAAATGATTTCTGATAATCCATCAGCAATAAACCTAGTTTTAAGTTTTCAGATTTCAGAGCGTAAAATAGGTTTCGCTTTTGGCAAACTGCGTGCGCATAGCCCCCACTTCTCAATGGTAACGTTGGTGTGTATGTGGAAATCCTCCTTCGATTCTATTGGCTCTAATGGTTAAAAAGAGATCTCAATTATCAAAATTGACCACTGGGTTCCAGAGAAATGGCAAAAACGCCCAAATAAAAAACATCTATATTGATTCTGGCTTTTCTACATCCAACTCACAGGTTTATCATTACTTTGAGAAAAAAGATTATTAATTTAACCCTTTTAAAGATATAAGGAAGATATGGTCATTTGTTCTGGGAATGTCATTTTCGAGCCTGAGACCTGTAAAACAGGCTTGGGGCTCAACAGGTTAAGACCAATAAGAATATTTAGGGGTAAGTTTGTTTGGGCTCCTGATTATAACTTAAGGCAACTTATACCCTTCAAAGTGCTTTAGGCCCAAAATGGGGTAATTTGTAGAAGTATGTAAGATAGAAACTAAACATGTTGTAAGGACTATTTGTAAAAAAAAAGTTCTTATTAAAATAAACGTACAGCTAGAGGCCACTGCAGTACCATGTCAGTTCAGGTTAAATTAAGAGGTCAATTTAGTGTGATTTTAATTTCCAGTATTTATGTTCATCATGGTGCCTCTCTCTTGCTCTGGTAGAGAAAAAACAAGGTCCCTTCAAAGTGCATCACTTGACATTGACACACCCACTACCTTTATCACCAAACCTGCCATTCACCTAATAAACCCTTTCTAGACCCTCCAGAAAAACGCGATTCTGTCTGAATTTACCGCATAATCAGCAAAATGGCACAGATTTTTAAAAGGCCGCATATTTATCATAATCCCCGCATTTTCCACACAAAGTTGAGAAAAAAAAAAGTTAACTCGTCTTGACGTGAAGTAGTGATGATGATGACGTGGCGTCATCAGCTCGCACATCACAGAAGGTAAACAACACCGTAGAGTAAACGAGTGGAACTCACACG
>NW_011343712.1:32931-59109 GCF_000735185.1 Notothenia coriiceps | reverse complement strand
AATTGACGTTCTTCAACACATCCCAATACCCGAAAATAAGCAATTATAGAAATAATGTATAGTCCGTGTATATAACAGCGCAAATCAGAACACATATGCACCAGGGGCCAACCTTTTAGATAAAGAAGGCACAGACAATCAATTATATAGTCCAGGGAAGATAGACAGTGCGACGGTGGTAACTCTTAAGCCGCACGGACGCCCTGTGGCTGGTCGGGCGGGTCGAACCACAACATCGCCAGCGCAGTGGCTGCGCCTGTAGTGGCTGTCTTAGAGTTTAGGACGTAAAGCCTATGACTTATTTCATAATCCATCCGCGGTGCGGCGGTGCTAACGAAGAATTCAGCCGTAAACCTGAGTGATTCGTCATTTTCTTTTTTTAGCAAACAAAACATACAGGGGCTACACGCTGAGCTGCTGAATTAGCCACCGGGCGAAGCCCGAAAAAATGCTACACGCTCGGAGGGTTTAGCACCACGAAAACACGTAATAACACCCTTATTAAAGGCTTAATCGTGGGGAACTGCACTCCCATATCGATGTAGCAATGTGAGAGCCTTACACAGCGTGGGCGGCAGAGTCCGATGGGGTATCCTATGATCATTGGGCACTGGGATACATGATCAGAACTCGCCACACTGCGCTTATACAACAAAAAGCAAGGAGCTCACCAACCACGGTGTGGCATTGGAAGGGTAAGCAAAACGGACGGCAAATGAGGGTGCTCTGTACCGTTTGTCGTGGTGTCTGACCAAAAGTTTGTCTTCAATGGCAAGCTTCAAAAGAACGATCAACGCTCCTGGAAGGGCTTAATCCATTAGGTAATCTAATGTGTCTGTGTCACTCAATGATTTCTGATAATCCATCAGCAATAAACCTACTTTTAAGTTTTCAGATTTCAGAGCGTAAAATAGGTTTCGCTTTTGGCAAACTGCGTGCGCATAGCCCCCACTTCTCAATGGTAACGTTGGTGTGTATTTGGAAATTCCCCTTCGATTCTATTGGCTCTAACGGTTCAAAAGAGATGTCAATCATCAAAATCGACCAATGAGTTCCAGAGAAACGGCAAAAATGCCCATTTCCACCCAAATGACCCCAGAGGTGTAGTTTTTTTTCAAAGCCTCTCTAAAAAGGTCAAATGTCACTTGTTTTGCATCAATCTTGATACAGGGTACTTATTATATGTTGTACTTTGGATTCCTAAAGCTATTAGTCTACTAACCCATCATCCAAGGGTGGTTTTCACTATAAGTAAAAAATAATTTTTGGACGGACACTATAATTTACATTTTTTTACTATGTTCAATCTGAATTTTCTTTAAAATAAAAAACATCTATATTGATTCTGACTTTTCTACATCCAACTCACAGGTTTATCATTACTTTGAGAATAAAGATTTGTTTTTTAAAAGTGTCTGGTGCTGGAATTGAGTGTCTGAGTGTGTGGGGAGTTATAGTCCAGGGGGGAGAGGGGTTAGAGGGGGGACATTGTTTTGAGCTGCTCCCGCTTTATGACCTACATTCCTACGTGACCCTGTGGATTTGTTTGCTTGTTTTGGCTTCTTGACTTTAAGTCTTTACATTTGAACAATGTTTTAGAAAGGTCCTTTTTTATTTCACCCATATGCTTCTGGTCCTGTATTTGGATGTTGTGGAACATGCATGTGACGAACAGTGTAGAGACAGATTGGACAAATGTGGGGAAAGAGAAAGAAAGGCTTGTTTGCATCAGCTGCCTGTATACTACCAATAGGCCTGTATACCATAACCACACTTTAGGGTTAATGACCAGGAAACTTCAGGTTTAACCCTGGGTTTACAGAGCTACAAAAGCCGTTCATACTGGGGCTCTTAAAGTTTTACTCAAAGCTCTGGGAATTTATTCTGATTCTTTACATATGGCCCAACCAATATTGTCGTTAGTGAAAAACCACATATAATGGTGGCACTATCCTTCAGGAATGTGATTGAAATAAGATCAAAACCAGACGCTTCTTTGGTTCATAATTAAGACTGAGACAGAAGCTACAGTATCTCAAATACATAAGGAACAACACATCTACCTTTAATGAATATATCATCACAATCATCAGCATTATCATCATCCTGTTTTAATTATTGCTGTCAGTAAGTAAGACATAATGAAAAAATGAAAAGCAGCTGTGGTAATGAAACAATTAACAACTGTGAACGAGAAATTAACAAAAGTGATAATCGGCAGTGCATGGGTCATTTTTCTGAAATAAACTCTGAGCAGGGCGATGCAGGACCCCGTGACGCAAAGCAACTAATTACTTGAGAGGCAATAGACACACATTTTTATATTAAAATGATTTTTACCAACTATAGCTACTGCCATACAGAGACAAATTACTTTAAAACACCTAACATGACCAATCAGAATCCAGTATTAAACAAAGGTCTGTAATAAAGCATATAACAGCTCATCTTGTTAGCGTTTTTAGGATTCAGTTGTCCTCCTTAGGCTGCTCAAAGTGCAACAGAAACAGTTCCTAAAGGGGTTTGCTCTGCATGTCTACATACTGCACGAAGAGATGTGTGTTTGTGTCTGTGTGAAAGAAAGATGGGGGGGGGGTGGATTTATTTCTCCCTGAGAGAAATACAAATAAAGAAATGCCTTCCTTATGGTGCATGAATAACAAAATGCATAACATAAACCTGGTTTCCGTTGTTCCGTGAGATGATGGATTGGTTTGACTGGGGCGTGCCCTCCCTTTGAACATTGCTACTCTTTGATTTAATCTGGCAGCTTTGGAAGTGTTGGAACACAGAGAGGTATAGCCTCTCATTGTTCTACACCACTGCCTCACAAATCAGGAGGCATCCAGGGACCAGCAGGCAGGTTTTTCAATCCAACCAAACACTTCTGCAGCTAATTAAAATACCTTCAACCTCAGGGGAGATCTCCTCAGTGAAATCACCTTCTGAGATGTTTGGTTGGAATAAAATCGAAAGGACTCAACATTACTCAACCACAGCTTTACGAGAGTTAATTCCACCTTGTGTACTGAACATGTCTGTTTACCAACCACATTTATTTTATTTTTACTGCCCAAATCTTGTAGTAGGAAGATAGCAGGGCTTGGTTTTTAACAATGAAACATCTAAAACGAAACTGGAGACAGGAGCAAATGATTTCGGCATTATCTTGCAAGAAAGGCATCAGTTATCTATTACATTTTATTTGTATTGTCACAAATTTTACATAAGCTTACCCCATTCACCATGTTCTGGTGTAACCGTGTTTTTGCAGTTCCCACTTATCAATAATAACTATGCCTCAATCTGCTTTCACTCCTGGACCTGCTCCTGTGCTGGTATCTTTTTGGGAAATATAGTTAACTTTCTTTTATCAAGGCTGTGACTTGAGCATCATGGTCGGTGACAGGCTGTGAGGGTCAAAGAATTACATACAGGGGTCGGCAACAGGCGGACCGCGGTCCGGATCCGGACCCAGACGCCGACCTATACGGACACGAGCCTATATATCAATACATTAATAGGGAATTTCAATTTTAACGGGACGATTCTATTTTAACCGCTGCCGACAGGGGGCGAAAGAGACGAGTGAGCGATACAGGGAGAGAAACACGGAAGAAGAGACGAGAGCGCGGCAGAGAAAAGCGGAGAGGAAAGTAAGTAAGTGAAGAGAATAATTAGCGATACAGGGAGAGAAGACGGAGAGTGAACAGGCGTGTTAGCGGCAGACAGGGAGAGACAAATAATTACACATGGCGCTCTCCAAGAAGAGGAACGTGGACAGTGAGAACACAGCTTTTAACCCTGAGTGGACGGACACATTCATGTTCATCCAGCCACTGGGAGCACAGAGCCAGTGTGTCTCATTTGTTCAGAGACCGTGGCGCTCATTAAAAGTGCCAAAACGCCACTATGAGACAAAACACAAAGTGTTTGACCAAATTCCCTCTCAATTCAGAACTGAGGTTACAAAAAATAAGCAGTCTCAGAGCCCAATATGATCAGTCCACCAGGATCAAAATTAAAACGAAATATCGTTCCAGGGCAGGCTAACCGAGGCTAACCAATCAGCACCTGCATGTGTGTATGAGAATGGCCCTGACACCATTTCAGCCTTCATTTACAAACTCCTGGTAGGACAAGCTCAAGCTCAATTCTCGCACTGAATTAAAAAAAAAGTGAGTGAAGGACTGCAATATAAGAGGGAAAGAAAGAGAAACTTTAAAACTGTTCAATTGTTATGATGTGTAAAGACTGATATTGTTATATAATCGTCTGAAACGGTTAAGTCATGATGTGAAACGTTTAACAAAGAAAAAGGGAAACTCAAGCTGCTGCTGCTACACTTTATTTTATTTATCTAAAATTAAGCACTTTTAAGATGCACATATTTTCAAAAGCTATTTTATTTATTTTCTCCTATTTTATTTTTTAAATGCAGCCCGAGAGGTACATTACACATATCCACAGTATTTACTGTATATCTGTATAGTTCAATGTTAATTGACAATAAATATTGTTGTTTATGAATTGTACTTTCTTTATTTGATTGGCAGTCAGTTGTTGATTACATGTAGACGTTGATAAAGCTACAGGCTACTTCAATATATACTGTATCACACTAATTCATAAAGCAAGTTAGACATTTTGATGTTCCGGACCTTTGCATGGGGACATTTTCTCTAACTGGACCTCGTTGAATACCCCTGATTTAAATCAATCAAAACTAGGTTTATATGAGAGGGGGGGTGGAGTCGGCACAAAAGCCTGGTCGATTACAATTTTTATTTTTTTATTTGCAGCTTACTCTGAATTAATTTATAATGTGCTTAGTGTACCAACTTCAGACATATATAGCTGCATTGGCACATCCAGGCACACCTGAGGACATGCAGCTGAGAAGGAAATCATAATTTGAAACTCATGACATATACATAAAGGGTTTCAAATACTGACAAGGCATTATAGCTATCGGAGACAATAAATTAAATGTATATTGATTCGGCCATCTTAACTAAATTGCCGCTGGCCTTGCCCATGCTGCCTGGACATTAATGCAGTCAGAGTCACAAAAGGAGTCTGAACATGACATGCTTTTATTTTTTGACACTTTGTAATAGTTTTGAAATCTTGAGTCTCCAAACCACGAGTTCACACTGGGGAAATGGCTCATATTGATCTGCTCACCGAGGAACTTTAGGTTCTCCGCTTCAGCAGCTCTGTGCATTGTGTCGATGTCACCCTCTGGTTGATTGAACAGTTTTCCAAGCTGAACAAGCTGGTCGAACTGCTCCACTTGCAGCCACAAGGTGTACCTTTTTTAACTGACCAGTGTGTAATAGATTTCTTCTGTTAAATCTTTGCTGTCCTTCTTACAGGAAGCTACACAGTCTGCATTATTTACTCTCTGTAGTAATTTCACTGCTTTATTTTAGACAATTCTGATATACTCACATTAAACTCTTTCTTAACCTCGTCCAGACTTTTGTATTTCCACTTTATTGAGAAATGAACGACTGTCTACAAAAGTCTACTTTAGCAACAGTGTCAAAGAGTTAAGACATTCTGTTATATCACAATTATAGAAGATTGTATGAAAGGTTTTTAACAAAAGGATAAATTACTTATTAATAGATACCAAAAGGAACTCAAAACATTTTTCAATTTCCTTCTCTTCCAATCATGTTGTGTCGCTAAGGCAACGCTCATGCTACATCTTGAGTAAAGATGAGGCAATTATCCAGATCACAATACAACATTATGAGCCTGCTTTAGATACAAACCTGGTTAGAGTTTCTATATAGTCGGCAGTTAGGAGATGTCTCTATGTTCATTAACCTTCTGTAATTTCCTCGTCCAGCCTGATGTACTTACTGTCACTGCTTGTATCTGTTCATTAAAAAGTGCAAGTGCACCACAAACCAATATCAATTCAGTGGGAAATCCAACCTGATGCATACAGTAGAAGGTGAATGCATTCACACAGGAGTAACACATAACAAATCACTTTTTTTCATTTGTCTATAGTTGATCAATGGATTTTGTGAGCCACAGACTGCACTGTGCTCCTCAGGTAAGATATTTCAGGACACATTTTTTGTTTTAATGAAGGGAATAAAGCCTTTAAAGGAAATCATTAGGGGTAACATAGCCTGAGACATACAGTAGCCCCTATATAAGTATTAAAGATGTGACGTAAACACATAGCATTTTCCTTACAATGCAGCAGACTGCACTTTGGTAATGGGTTTTAAGTCCCACAGCACTGAAAATCATTCAAATAAATGATGAAACCGTCTATTAAATTCAGATCTAGTTTATTGTTGAATATCAATTTTTTTTATAGAGACTTATGATGATGCCATTCCACTCTATTCTTTTTGTCAGCTATGTCTTTTAACCAGATGCAATCATCAGTATTTTCTGTCGAATGTGTCTGTACAGAATATATTAAATGAGAACGAGTTAGCTCGATCTTAATAACATTTGTTGCTCTCCTCTCAACGTAATGTTTAGCATTGCATCTTATTATCATCGTTATTATTACTATTTTCCAGTATAAATGCGATGGAGGAAGCACCAAACTGTCAACAAATACAGTATAATATATAATATAATTCTTTGTCACAAGAGACACAATCATTTACCATCAATCAACGGTTTCCTAAAGACAATTTTACAAAGTTGCCAAACAGGACATCTGGTTTAAAAATGTGTCATAAAACCTTATAAACATGATCCAACTAAAGTCAGAAATTATTATGTGTCCGTGTAAAGCCCTTACAAAGTTTTAATTCTGGATGCATCATCACCCACGGTAACACAGATTTCCTGCTGTCTGATCACAAACATATAACACTGCATGACGTACAAGAACATAATTAGTATCTTGCCAGAGGCTGCTTCACATCTATTTTCTTTCTCTGTCACATACCCTCTCATCCCATAACCTCTGTCAGCCTAATGTCTATCTGTACTTGCAAACAGGTTTAAGTCATCTTGACAAAACCTTTGATGAAGTCCTAGACCTTATTTTACCTGTGATTTCAGGAGTATGTTACCAAGGATTTATCGAGTAGTTGGATAAAGGAATAAACAAGCTAGGGCTATAGTGATGAAGATTTCCCCTCACCTCCTTATTCATCTGTTTGGTTTTGTTTGCATGCCCTCTAAAGTCTTCTTGTGTTTTTACCATAGCAGACCCTCATACCTCATTCACACCAACGGTGTTTCAGGGCCGGTTCGGAGCTGGAGCTTGAAAAGCACCGGGTTTTCCTGTTCACACCGCCGTGGAGCAGCCTCTTAGCTCCGGAATCCGGTTCATTTCGAGCACCAAATAATTGTCCGGCCGGAGCAAAAGCACCTCATACGTCACGCTTACGTCGAGGCGGGGGCAGGGCAGGCGCGGGATCAACTCCTGAACAACAAGAAAAAGCCGGCGTTTTATCCAGTTTGTACACAACGATGGAGAAACTTAACAAGCAGCAGTGGTCCACTGAAGAGACCAGCTACCTACTGGGAATCTGGTCTTCTGAAGAGGTACAGAGGAAGCTGGAGCACAATCGGCCATTGTTGTTGTTGTCTGTGTCAGCTGTGAGGGGTTTCCGCGCGGGTTGGCTTTATGAAGCAGGCACGCAAACGGTTACATCATGACGCAAACGATGACGCAGCACCAGTCGGACTCTGGGCAGTGTGAAAAGAGCCGGAGCTAAACCGAAGAACCGGTTCTGAACCTGAAAAGCTCTAGCACGGAGCTTGAACCGGAGTTGCGTTGGTGTGAATGAGGTATCAGTCCAGCTATCAGCAGTTGTTTGGTTTTGCATGAGACAACTATGATATTTAAAACAACAAGCCCGTATAGCTGCAACCATGTACTTGCATGCATGCACGTGTTTGTACCCTAGGTTTGTACATGTATACACACACAGCCTTAAGCCTATACTTCTCTTTTGTAGAGTAATGAACAGAGCAAGCCATAGATATGCTTTGCACAGCTTTCAAATCACAATCTGACACTTTTCTGATATTGCAGAGCTTCAGTTGTAATTGAGTCAAGTGTTAGGATTTAACGGATATTAGCTTTTTTTAATAGAAATTATCTCAATTTGAAGGGTTTGCCTTAAAATGAGATTGGTGGGGGATACTTCTTGGGAGCTAGATTGAAGAGATATGATAAAATAGAAAGAACATATTTTTCAATTAAACATAGTTATGTCTTGAAGTCCTGGATGAACAAAAAGCATTTCTTTTTAATCTCCCTTTGCAAGTAACTAGACATCAGTGTCTCCCTTTTAGATGTATTACTGAAAATAGTTATTCTCTGTCCATTGGATTTTGATAAATGCTGGAACCAGAGAAACCTATTTGAGATATTTTACAAGCCTTCTTGCTTTGTCAGTCTGAGGAATGGCCTGCACTCCCCAAACTTCACTATTTTTTGTACGCATCAAAAATATTTAACTGCGAGATCCATAAAGAGTGAAAAAGGATTTTTCATTTCAATATTAACAGCTTCATTCAAATATCAGGGAACCGAGATAGAGATTAGTGGCTTTACTTTTAGAGCCTCGTTAGAGCTTAAGGGCAGTTGTTGACATGATGTGTTTCCTCCTGCCCTTTAAAGATGATTTAAGTCACCATCGTTCCTATGGTTCACATGTTCTACACACAGCTGTCTCGGCATGTGTTTTCACATGTGCCTGTAATATACAGGACCTATGTACAAATCAATATTTGTTCAGATGGTAATGTGCAGGACTGGGAGAAAAGTCAGTTAACAATAAATTAAGAAAATTACAATAACTTTATATAAATGAGCTCCTAGAATGAAGAGACTTAAGAAATCTTCCATTCAAGTAATGTAAACAAAGTGTGATGAGAGTAAAGAAATGAGACAGAAATGTTCTGATTAACCTTCAGGGTTAACTTTCCCTGAGGCCAAAACTCCAAGCAGGCCTTTCTGTGCAGAAACCGAGCTGCTGTTGCCAGGCTGTGACTTGGCAACCTTGTACAAATGTCAATGACACAGCAAAACGATAATGTTTAAGACAAGGTCAAGTGGTTTCTAGACAGATCTATCATCTGACGTAACCACAAAGAGGTCAGTTTAGGCAGTGTGAGCATTCATTATTCATGAGTTGGTGAGAGGAAGCGCACACGTCTCACCAAGTAGAGGACAAATGAATATAAACATCACCATCTCTCCTCTTCTTACCTTTGTCTCTGAGGGGATTTTACCCTTGGATCAGTCTCAAACATACATCAATATATTGACTGGAATAATGCATTGAACTCCCGGAGGAATCTGTTTCCTTTCCTCCTTGTCTTGACAGCATTTGTAAGATTGAAGCCATCCTCTTTCGCATTCAAGGGAAACTCCACCGGCATTAAGATGTTTCAATCAGCTGCTTTGAAGACAAGTTGCCATGAGAGCGTGTGGCTAATAAGGGATTTGCTTTGGAGATCAAATGAGCTCTGAAAAAGCAGACACTCTTTCAATATTATTGTAAATTCAATTAATGAATTCTCTGAAAATTCAAAGATATGAAAGGACCAAAATGTGCCTCATGCACTCTGGGGCCCTTTTCCAACGGGAATTGAGACACAGTGTTTGAATTGTGCTCTCCATTCTTTATCTTGACTCTCAGTGCGGGTTTTCCATTACCAAGAGGAAGTGGGGGCAGCCAACCCAAGACTGTCTCCCAAAGGCTTAGCTCACTTGGCTGGAAAGATAGATTGCCAGCATCCCAAACTTCTTTCAGTGCAATCACACAAACAAACAGTGCCTCTGTTTAATTTGGAACTCACTTATAAACGAAAAATGATTGATACATCGATTCTCGTTAAGTACGAACAAGGTAAAACTGGGAAGAATTGGTAATATATCACCACCTTTGTAATTTAAAGTAAGCACTGGCACCGGAGTGGAAACAAAAACAGAGTACTGAAGACAAGACAAAAAGCCACTGATGAAAGATTAGACTTGGCAAATGAATGGGACCCTTTTTGTACTGTACTTTTCCACACCTCTCTGTGATCCTTTGATCTGGCTAGACTCAATGAAATGGTCTGCATCTGCCACCATGCTGCGCCACCCACCTCACAGAGAAGCACTCATAAATTGTTTCCACCACAGAGACAGAGAGCTGGAAAAGCCTGTTTCCTGGGAAGAATTTGAGGTTTTGTTAATGGAGTGTTTCGTTTACTTCCCAAGTTTTTTTTTGGGGGGGGGGGGAGGGTGACATCATGGTTCTTTTTTATTCCACTTTTTCTCACTGTTTTGTTACAATTTTCTGGGAAACATTGTTACGTAAGAATAGTATTGTGAAGATACAGTTAGTGTAGCTTAGTATAAAGACTTGAAACAAGGGTGACTCTTGACTGCCTGGTAACCTCGCAAAGACAATATAGAAAGTCACTGTTTCCATTCAATAAATCATACAATATTAATTTGCATGTACTTGCACTGTAGCTTTACTTTTTCTACATTAAATGTCAGTGTTCAGAACTTGTCAAAACAAACAGTTATAATTAAATAGTACGGCAAATGTTTGACAATATATTGATTATTGTTGTATCATATATATTGTATGTGTTTTCAGATGACCAATACATAATCTCCCACCCAAACATCCACAGTTTTATTTAATGTGTTCAACCATATTTCTTCCTGCCACATTTGCTGTTTTTAATGGGGTGTTTAAGATCTTTAGACAGCTCTCTTTTTGCCTCCATCTCTCACAAAAAGTCAAGGGTGTTTTTCTAGTGCAACAACGCTACTGGACCATGAAATGTCATCCTCTCCAACATGGTGCCTCTCTTCCCCACAGAGGCAGGGTTGGTAGGGGATGCGGTTGACATTAAGCTGCCACATTTTAAGACTGCCTGTTTCTAACAACACGCTCTCAGTTATTATTTTTGAAGCTGAAAAATGACTGTCACAGCTTCATTGCATGCACTGTGTGTACCCAGTAACAGAACAGAGAGAGAAAGAGAGAGAGTACATTCACCAAGGCTACACAACTCCAAGAAATTCAGTCATAACAAATGTTTGGATGTCATGATCTTGATCAAACATGCAGTGTTAATGTCCTTGATCCAGAACTGCAGCTAATTCTTGAATTCCTTTTTTCTGTTGGTCATTTTTTATCTAAATACTTAAATAAACTAAAAAATACTTAAATTCTGAAATGTTGATTTAAAGGGCCCTATTATGCTTATTTTCAGGCGCATATTTGTATTTTTCGCTTCTACTTTGACATTTCTACATGCTTTAGTGTTAAAAAAGGTCTTTATTTTTCTCATATTGCCTCTTTTCACCCTCTCTCTGAAACCAGAGCCAAGTCTGCTCTGATTGGTTAGCTGGCCAGCTCTGTTGTGATTGGTCAATGACTTAAAAATGTGTCGTAAATATCCGATCCGTTAGCCTATCACATACAATTAGTTGGAGTCCTAGCAATAGAAGCACTAGTGTTACATAATGATGTCACTATGTTACAGAAGTAAACAAAGGAGTCCAATATTGCCGTCTCAAGCAGGGGGTGGGGGGGGGGAGAGAGAAACTCCCTGGAGGAAGCTTTGGTATTTTATCCTTTGCAGACCATTTACATGCAGAAAACCCTATCTGCTAAGCTCCTAAACTTAAGAATAATAGGGCAAGAGCCAGTATGTAGTATTTAGGGTGATCTTTTAGCATAAAGGAAATATAATATTCATAATATCATTGTTTTGTTTGTGCATGCAATCAGGCTAAAGAAACTAAACTGCATAGCTATTCATTTGCCCTTATAGGTGATATGATATTTTTTAGTTTCATGTCCAACCCATTAACCAAACAATCCCCCCAAACCAGCAGCAGTCCTTTGTAGTAGATGTTATGCCAAATGGAGCGAAAATACAGCGTGATTCAGCCAAAAGGGTTCAGTTCATGGCCTCATTCAGGGAAAGCCATGGGAATAGAGGGCTACCAAAGCTTGTACGGCTTTTCACAGGTGATGAGCTGACAAGCCATGGGGAGTGGTAGGTCCATGTTCTGTCTGATTATCCTGAAACTGTGCAAAGGGCTCCAGGTTGTTACACTGCTTCAGTCAACACGGGAGACTGGGGAACTATTATCACTCTTATTTCTCTTTTTTATAAACATGTATTGACTACTTGTTGTTTCCAGACAGAATAAAGTTCTCAGTCAGTCAGTTCTCAGTATTTAATTGTTTATGACTGGTTTTTGAGGTGTCTGTTAATATTTATTAGCCCAGTCAGGTTAACAGTTTGTGACAGAGGATCTCCTAGTTTCACTCGCTGACAAAGACAATGAGATACAGTTGTTCCTTTAAAAAAAAGCTAGTTAGTGGATTTCTAACCACTTACTCTTTCACATACTATACCTAATTTCTAAAACTGTCTTTGGCCAATAAAGGTAATATGACTGTGGCATAAATTATAGTTTCAATTGTCCCCTTATTTGCACAGAATTGTTGTCTTAGATTTCTATCTTTGATCTGTTGCTGTTCCAAGGGGTCAGATATGAACGTCAATGCTCAAATGTTTACTGTCAATAACTTAATCACTGTCTTACCATAAAACAGAACATAGGAAGCCCAGCAGGTAACTATAGCAACAACCTGCTTCATCAAAAACATCCAACATTTTCTGGCAGCCATTGCACAAATCCCAAAGAAAAAAATGCTTTATTGTACAAGATCTGCACAAGCATCTACATTGTAATTAAGTTCAATTAAATATGTAATCCTTTAATGGGAAATCACATGTTTATATTATGTAAAAATGTATGTATTCATAGTTTCTACATTATTCCTTTTGTTTTGGTGGGAATTAAACAATATAACAATATACAAAATGTTAACTAGTGACGACAGATGTACTGTTAGGCAGATTCTGTTACATTCAGGCTAACTGTTACCCCTGCTTACAAGACTAAAGCTAAGCTAAGCAAATTGTAGCCTCATATCAGCACTACAGTTATGAGTCTGTCCCTTCCCATATCTGAGTCTGAATGGTGCTTGCCTTGTTACTAAAGGTGACCATTGTGGAGAGTGGAATATAATATGAGTATATGTGAATGGCCTGTTTGGTTTTTCAGTAGATTTTTTAACAAAAGTTCTTGTCAACATCAAGTTTTTCCTGTATACAATGAATTCCCCCTAAAAATATATAATGCAAAATTGTCAACAAATGTAGTTGGATCTAAAATAGCAACCACCGAATTCATATTCCTGAGTGAAAGGCAGATAGAGTGCTGTGCTTCACTGATGTGACGCATATGTGTGTTGATGTAAATTACTTACTTGCTTTTGTTCATGTTAAGGTAGAGTAGGCCTATGTGAGTACATTTATTTGAAAGTGGGAAGTAATATGTAGATGTAAGACGCTTTGTGTTTATGTGAGAGAGAAAACAGTGTCTCAGTGGATGTTAGATGTTAGATGTCAAGTATTGAGCGTAAAAGTGACATATTGGCTGTGAACATCGTGATGTGAGAAGCTAAGAAAAACCTGGTAATTGTGCTGCGCGTGTGTGTGTGTGTGTGTGTGTGTGTGTGTGTGTGTGTGTGTGTGTGTGTGTGTGTGTGTGTGTGTGTGTGTGCATGCGTGTGTTAAAAATCGCTTTTGAAAAGTGAAAAGCTGTACTTAATAATTGGACTGTGGGAATTTAATAGAAACAGTTCTTCATTCATTGAATGATGTGTGAAGAAAACACCAGGATCAATGTTATATTATTATATTGCCACTTCATTTGCATTAAATTATTACTAATAACTGGTGTGTGTCAAACGTTATATAAAACCATCCTTGCATGTAATATCTCATAATAATGAGTTTTCTTTTAAATAAGAATTTGCTCTCTTGTAATACAATGCCATTAAAAAATAAGCGAATAGATTCTGCAAGAAACAGACCTTAAAATAAAGTTATTTCAGCAAATGCCCCACAATATATAATAATGTTAACATTAAAGTGACAAAGCCCAGCTGTGAGTTAACTATGACTATTAAAGTAATGTACATTGTGTTGAACATGCTGATTTTAAAAGTAGTATATGTGTTTTATGGTGATATAAAGCTAATCAAATTCAAGTGGTGGTTTCACACAGCTCTTTGAGAACACCATTAAGGAAATATAGTCTTGCCAACTGCTAACCTCATTCACAGGGGGGCGCTTCTGAAGTGGCCACCTACTATAACGTTCATTACTAGTTAGCACTGATCCGGTTGCATTTCCTCTTGTATTTGATTTAAGTAGGATGAAATGAACTTTGAAGTGACTCTCTGCATTTTAGTGTCCTTTCGTAATTACTTTAGAGGTTTGAAGTATTTTTTTCTTTTTCTTTGCTGACAGGATTATTTAATATCAAGGGGAGTTGAGTGTACCTCAGTGGCTGATCGACTAGAAACTGTGTAGGAGTCGTACAGATCCTGAGTCGTTGTTACGGTCATGCTGGTCTGTAATCAGTAGAGCCTGTAAAGTGGCCACCATTGCTTCATGTAATACATCTAGTAGGTGAACAGTAACTTGATCGCAAAAGAGTTGAACAGGCTATTTTAAGTTTCCAACAAAAGTGATTTATGCGTGAAGAGGAAAATGCGGAACATAGTTTTCCACAGAAATAAGAAAAAAAACTATAATTACATCCAAGCCCGGCACTCTATTAGAATTCATGAAGTTTTGTCAGGCTTGAATTTAAATCACTCTCATTTGAAGCTGCTCTGCATACAGAAAATTGACTTGTTTAATTCCATATGTGTTTCAAATGAAAGTTCTTATTTTTTTTGAATTTTCTACTGCATATGGATAAGAAGTGATCCCATTTGTTTAGGTCATCAAAGGGTAAGCCCTCTTAAAATTAACTTGTAAGCATTTTTCACAAGAGACACTTAATTGCTTTGCTTTACTAAGACTGTCAAAGGTCAGATGTGAGTCATGCTCGTAATAGAGGAAATGCTTTTGCCTCTATGTAAAGCAAAGTAATCTGCTTTTCAAACACAACATTATTTCAGAAAACATTATTAAATGCCTCCAAACATTTGTCCTTATTATGTAACCAGAAAAAAGCTACATCATTAAGTGTTGGACTTTCACTTCTAGGCGACATATCACGTTTCTTTAGGAACGCAATAACATTTCTGTGGTTGATGTATAAACCAACTGTGTCATATATCCTTTGCTTACATTCCTCTGATTTTATGTGTTTTTTTGTACCATCTTGAATCCTTGATGTTAGTGTAACCTAGTTTATCTGTGTAAATTGAATGTGCCAGGCTGCTCATACCCATGTGCTGTCCTCTTTATGGCTTTCTTTCTTTTAATGCCTCTAGGCTTCCCCTGGTTACTCCATGTTTAATGCCGCAGAGCTAAGTATTGTGGTTAATTCCCTCAGGCAGTTGTGACTTAGGAAAGTTGTGGACTTAAGGAAAGTGTACGTAATAGGCTCAAATATAACCCAGAGAGCCCTAAAGCACTTGACTAGTTGACAGTTGGACAGCCTTAAACTCTGTTTGAAACAACGTGCCTTCAAGTCTGAGAGTCTGAACATTTAGATTGAGCAAGTGTTTTTGGATCTCAAGAGGCATAACTCAAAACTGATTATAAGATAAAAATATTACATGGACTGCAAGCCGGTGATACAAGTCAATCTTTGGCCCTTTACGCCTACCACAATTGTTTCTGTCATGTAAAGAACAAGCCTGAGCAATCCATCAACCATCGCTTGGTGTCAGTTGTATCTTAGACACTAACCTTTTTGTTGACATTTTGTGGCCAATTAGGCGTTTACAAGAAACGTGCCGTATCCTGGTACCTAGCCCGGGTATGTCTTACATGGGAGCAGTTGTCAAGCAACAAGACCTATTATAATGCAAATTGTCATTTGTACACCTTAGGTTTTGTATGGAGCAAACAAAAATAGATTTTACGTGGTGTCTTTGTGGATGCTGGTAAGCACATTTTGTTACCTTTGAAAAGACTCATGATAGCTGTTACTTCTTCTCTCCAGTCTTTATGATGAGCTAAGATTTAGCCTCACAGCAGATATGAGAAAGCCATTTTCACAAATCTAATTTAGGGATATTAAGTTATTAGTAGATATTAAATCTAGAGGTCATTGTGTGGGACAGAATTAAAAGGGTGACAACAGTAATCGTTCAGCAACATAGACCCCTAAACTCCTCTACTTTGATCTGTAGTCTTGATGCTGCTGATATTAGGTTTGTTATATAAGGGACTGAAGCTGAGAGCAGTTTGCTGTACGTGCAGCTAATTTAACTATGAAAGGGATGCTAATTAGTGATTAACGGTCATTTGTCAAATAAGAGATGTAATAGCTTCACACTGACACTTTTCTATGACGTAGCACAATACACAACAGTACATATTTAGTATACAATACACAACACACAAAACACAAAGATCTAAAGTAGCATTTGAGTAGTTTGTCTAGCAGCAATAAATCAGGCAAAGATAAAAAAAAGTGTCCCATATGTTCACCTGTCCAGGAGAAAGTTGATAGTTTAGCGTTTGTTTAAATTCCTTCGGTGGGACTCAGATTCCTCCCCGTTTCAGCAGCACATTTCTCATGCTCTTTAAAAGTTATTTTCACAGTGATATTAGAGCTCGTGGGACCAGCTTGGAAATCATTAAAGAGAGGGTCCAGGTTGTGATTTATTAAAATTTTACAAAAGATATTTGCCTAGATGACTTTCTGTAGTTAGGGTTGGAAACCAAAACAAGGAAACTCCCAAACATCATTGAGATCTGCCACATAACCCCCACAATAACCGCGTGTTCTTACACTTTTTAACTTTTTTTTTACAAATAAGATACATTACTTAACTTTAGAGATGCAAGAAGGTGGATTTTGTTAACTTTGGACAAAGCCATGCTAATTGTTTTCCCTGTTTCCAGTGTGTGTGCTATGTTAATGTAAACTAAGCTAAGCTATCAAGCTGCTTACTGTACCAATCCTCTCCTCTGATTTTAGAAAATAAAACAATCAGGCGTATTTCAAAAAAGTACTATTCGTTTAACTCAAGCTTAAGTTATTTAACAACACTAAGTCCCACATTGACTATCTCGGAAAAGGCTGGTAATCATATGTCTCGGTTAAAACCAGGATTCTTCAAACCAGCTGTTCCAACGTTTACCTGAAACACATAATCCGTTTCATTACCAGAGGCTATCACTATTATTAATTGCATTAATCTCCTACAAACTCAAACCATAGTAATATTCAAAAATGTTACATGTTTTTACGTGAATCTTTTTATCGAGCATTGAAGGGAACATGTCTGAGTTTATGTGTTTGTGTTTAACAACCTGACATCCTCACAGGAGGGGCACGTCCTTGCCGGCTCATGAATGTTTTGGTGAACCCCACTAATGGGGGTGAGGGTGCTCATTTTAGCAGCCAGAGAGAGTCTCGTTTAATCCCACAGATGTGTCTTATCATAGTTTTCCAGTTTTTATTACCTTTCCTCTACTCTGTACGTGCCTGTTTTTCTCCTCTGGCAATACAGATGGAAGTCTGAAAAAGGGAGCGTCACAGTGTTAGCTGCAAGAGAACAGCCTTATGCTGCAGCACATGAAATGATACCAGAGGTGGCTGTTAGAGAACTAAAACCTGTTTTACTCGTATTACTTATTAATGCCATCCACCTTCATTAGTAAAACGTTTTTAATTTTTTTATAATTAGATTTGAATTGTTCTGCACTATAAACACGCTCGCCCTTTACTTTATTTCTCTCTCCATAACAACAATGTGAGGGTCAGGAATAAATGTGAATGCATATTTTAACCCTGGAAAGTATTGTTCCTATGCAGTCTTCACCTAATCTTGATATTACACTCATTGAAGTTTGATTATTAATGTCATCTTAATACTGTAGGACATATTCAGATTATATTTAAGGCCTGTGATATAACTTCAAGAGGTGACTCAACATTTAAAGGGCAGTAACACCAATCACTGTAAGCTAAATCTTCAGTAATCCGAATCAATACACTAGTCAAATTGCATAAGAAACATTGATTTTGGCTTTCGAGCATTTTGACTAATATCCCGGGAGTTTTAACAAGTAGTGCTTTCTGCGGCAAGACAACTCAGCAATTTCCTGTGAAAATTAACACTTACTACTATAACCTAATTTGTTGATGAGACATGCGTAGGCTTCATTCTATATCTGAAAGGTTTCTCTCCATATGATGACTATGTGATTGCCAGTGGGTGGTGTTCAAGCTTCTCGGAATATATGAGTGGAGGCTGTATGTATGATGGAGTACAATCCCCCTATAGCGCGCACTGCCTTAAATCTCCAGTGGTGGCCTCTCACAGCAAGAAGAAAGAGCAGGACAAGCTGGTCTGACAGAGACTAAAGCCAGAGAATATTTCATATATGAGGGATATGCTGGTAATCGAGTTTGTCGTAAAAGAGAGAGAGAGATGACGTGCTGAGAGGGAGCAACAAAAGCTCCAAGTGAGGAAGCAAGAAGGGAGGACAAATTCTAGGTAAAGGGAAAAACAAAGAGGGCCAGATTCACTAAACCTGCCTCTGATGCATCTGCACCTGGAGACCTGCTTTATCAATTCACGAGAACCAATATGGAAGCTGATGCATGCCTTGCATCAGGTCAGTTAAGTCTCTTTCATGCATATGCATTTAAGCCAGAATGGTGCAATAAATGTTTGGCAATGCAATTTACACATTGCATCTTGACATGTACAGTATGTCATGGTCCTCACATTTCTTTTATAGTTTCTCTAATGGGCTTCAATGGCAATTTAGTGTCACGAACAAAAAAATAATAAACTGTGTGTTGATGTTATGTCAAAGTGGCAGTAGCAAGAAAAATTATTAGCATCCTCGCCTCATCCTCAAAGCCACCATTAAGGTGTCAAGGGGCATCGAGCGGCAAGGATGCATGGAAACCTACTTTAGCCGTTAGCATTGAGCTTGAGTTTAGCCACAGCTCAGTTAATTCTAATCCAGGGGAAATGCTAACTTTTTGTGCTAGGTTTTCGCCGGCCGAATCCAAGCTGCCACAGCCTCAAAATGAAGCTCCACACACCAAACATTTCCCCCCTAATTTCTGCCTCTCTGGGCCCATGCCAAACTATAAAATAGGAAAGTTACATAGACTAAAGCCACCAGTTAGTGCTACAGTAAACACACAGATGGTTAAGGCCCAAACATTATTGCAGTGTTATTTTGACCAGCTCTAAGAGTTACAGCAGTTTGGTCGAATGAACTGACAGGCATAACGCAGTAAATATATCAACATTAGCAGTGAGCAAAAGAATACAATAAACAGTATAGCAAATACATTTGACTACTCATAAAGTATTATATAAAGTATAAAGTACAGCACACATGCATTTTGATTTTTTTAACACAGACACTTGAGTTACTATATTTCACTTTCTATCAGACTTAAGAAATGTATTTTAAAGGAGACAAATTCCCTCAAGGGAATATTTAGAAAACAATCAAGTGGAAAACTCATTTATCTGAATCATTGTGAGGGAACCAAATATGATGGGTGTTTAAAAGGCTGAAATATGCAGTTTTATTTGTAAAAAATACTTTGGAGTTGTGTAAGAAGACAAAGTTTGCCATAGGTTTAGATTTATTGGAAACAAAATTGTTTGTACAGTGTTTTCTCTGTGAATCGGTGTATGATAATTTAAGTGTTTTATGAAATAAATCACGTCCGTTTATTGCAGAATTTGATGGTCCTAAATTGTTTAATTGGTTTATCTCGTTGGGTGAGTGTTATGCATTTATTTATTGGCATCTTTACAAAACCACCCACACATTGGGCTTCAATGCCAGTCAAAGGGATCAGACACTTCAAGCTTTAGCGTCAGGCACCGTAACCAGTGGCACATTAGGAATAAGTGGAATAAGTGTGCAACAATAATATAATAGTATTTTCGGATCCTGAACGAGACCGCCGCCAGAGCGCGTCTACCTGCAGAAAGAAGCCATGCACGCAACGCAGCCCCGCTCTCTTTAACTCCAGGTGACTTTCTGCCGCTTTCCTCCGTGGTGCAGTGCTGATCGTTTCACCACAGAGGAAATCACTTCACAAATTTCAGTAGGCCAGGCCTACCCATAAGGAGCTGTACAAATGCCGCAGTTTTTGCGTGGCTGTGTCTTTAGTTGAAAGCCCAGTGGCGATCTGCTCATCGAAATAATATGCTACAAAGGGGCGGACTGGCCATCTGTGTGTTGAACTTTCCTGTCGGCTCCTAGACCGTAGTCGAGGAGGGCAGCAGCAACAAGCTTCAGGTTCAATAACCCACTTTAGCTTAAATGACTGGAGAGAGGCGAGCTCTTCTTGGGAGGCCGTTGCATTTATTTAGCTGTTCTTCTGTTTCACAAAATACATCACAAACAGACCTCTGTTTTTCTGCTGCCTCGTTTCACTTCCAGAAACATACACACGTTCCCTCACTGTCGCTCTGCCATCCACACACACACATGCACAAGCCACACCCCTCTCTCTCTCTCTCTCTCTCTCTCTTAAAGGGACAGCGATCTCATCTCACTCTGCATGACCCTAATATCATAACATGTGTGTTCTGGAGAATCACAGAACGGACGATTGTCCTTATTATTATGCCGTTTAAACCAATTATTTAAATGTGGTAAATGTTTAAGTTTCGTTGACAGGTCCACACACTGCTTCCCCGCAGCGAGGCTCCCCCCGCACTCCGGCTGATAGTTCACGAGCGTCAAGCTGATAACAATTTTTTTTTTAAATGGCACGTCAAATTTCGTTGCTATGGTAACAAAATGGTCGCCGTGAAACACGATTTTCTCATAAATCCAGTTAACATGCTCCAAACGGCATAAAACTTCATAGGTTTGGTAACGATGCAGCACTCAACACAACTAAGCATATTATGGGGTGTCATCAAATGCCGTTGCCATGGCGACAGATCACCCGCCATCAAATACAATGTTTTTTCTTACTAATGTAACTCAAACACATTGTCCGATCGGCCTGAAATTTCCCACGTTTGCCAACGGCCGAGTCCTCGAGACACCTAGACACACACGTCGACGTGCGGACAACAGCCTGCGGAATGTCGAAGACCCGCTCAACGCTGCTTGCAGCTTTAATTTAATTTGTATCCTGTTTCTGCAAAGAACATTATAACTTTTTTGAAAGATGTCATAGTATATGAATTCATTTGGTTCATCTGTATCTTCACTTCTTCTATTTTCTTCATTTCCTTCAATATTGTATTTTTCTTGCTACCCTGCTCTCTCTGTTCTTGACTCTTGACTGAGCAATAAATCATTCAGTCCAGCTGAAGCAGTTTGAAGCACACTCACATGGTCGTGACCTAGAAATACTAGTGGCTTTCTTCTCCACATGGTTGGCTCTTTGACAGACCTCTTTCACGTCAGTACTGGTCCTGTGAGGTCAACCCTTATCTTCCAGGCACACTTGCTGGCCTTTCTATGGAGACACACAGTGAACATAAGCACACACTAGAGGAGTGCTTTATGTGGTTTTTTTAAGTGGTAAAGTGTATGTCTTGGTAGTAATAATGCTTTATATTAACTAGAACAACTGACTAATGTTCCTCATGGAGAATCTTGGATGTCTAAACACAACATTCACCATAAATAATAAGAGCTTTTATTAACTGAAGTAATTAGAGATCGGCCTGCACCCAGAGCTGTTTGTTAATCCATAATAACTTGTAGTAATTAAGCAGCACAATGGTGTTGACAAGTTCATTTAAAATTAAAAGCAACCCCGTGCAATAAAGTATAGCTCCATACAGAAAGTGCAGCATTGAGGCAGTTATGAGCAACAATGGCCCCTTAGCAGCTTCAAAGTGGTTCAGCACAACAGTAACATTCAAGCTTTAATGGCTGCATGCTCTGCCAACTGAAGTGAGGTTGTGCATAACAGTGATCTCTAATAAAAAATGTTTTCATTTGTATGGAAGTCTTTGAGCATTTGAAGATCAGAGCTGCACTAACATAACAATGATATTCCTTTAAAGTAGTAAAAAAAACATGTATGACTAGGATGCATTGATGTTAGCCTGCCCTTGGTTGGGCGTTTTGGTAAAGGTAAGCCTCAAAAAAGGATCATATTACAGTTGTTTTTTATGATCAATATTAGAGGAATACAACACAATTATTTCCACAGGTATCTGGAAACTCTCTAATCCTGTCAAATACTTTGGGATCTGTGGGGCACTAATGAATGTAACATTAATTAAATTACCAAAGTGTTACATTACTGTTAAACTCCTATCAGATTATCCTCTCCTAAAGCAAATGTAAAATTATTAGAATTACAGTGTTGTTACAGCTTAAGCAGCAAGGCCATAAATGCAATTAAATAATGAGTTATCATTTGAAATAATGGATCATCAACTGCGTGTCAGTGGGATGGCACGTGAGTTTCTTTTTGCAAAAAATGGGAGGGTTATTTTGGGGGTGGGATTTTTCAAAGTGTATCCATAGGATCAAATAAGTTGTGCAAAACTGGGTATGGAAACAATATTCACAACATAGTTTTTCTCAATTAGCTTCTTAATGTGAGTGACCTGGTCCTTTATGAAGACATATTATTCTGCCAAGCAATCTTGTTTAATTCACTCTGTGTCTGTTCTCTTCTAAATGGATTGTAAAGATGATGCCATGCCACAGATACAAAAAACATACATCATAACTAAGGATTATTTATTGTTTCTTTTGCTTAATGTTTCTTTAATTTTTGCTAAAATGGTTTTAAGGGGCTTTAAGGTAAAACTCCTGATTAGAAGCGATTGAGAAGTAACAGGGATAAAGACAAAACACCAGAAAGTTTGTTATTGAACATCGGCCAAACTTGTTTTTTTAAACTATACATTAGGCTACTGCCTCCATGAACACATTTAGTATTTAACAGCAGAAATTCCTGCTCTTATAAACTACACAAACTTACAGCACAGCTGAGCTGCACTCTTTGGGGTACATTACATTACAAAGACAGCCTAGTCAGCAAGCTGGCTCTACCCTGGTAAGTTTCATTTATTTACTTGATTTCACATAGCAGGCTTCTGGGCAAAGGTTCAGCAGATTGTATGGTATTTATATAGCTGGAGTGTGCATAGGAGCGTGTGGCTAATAAGGAATATGGAAGAAAAATGCCTTAATATGCTGAGGAGTTGTGGGAGGCGGACTGAGCCCTGTGGGAAGTGAATGCATCAGCACAGTCCACCTTAGCAGTAGCAGGTGAATTGGGCATTCACCAGCAACAGTGTGAGCCAAACTAAGGAGGAGGTTTCTGACGGGGCCCCAAGTTACTCAGGCAGGTACCCTGGAGTGTTATTAGGTAAGAATGGCTGTGTGACTGCAGACAGCCTGCTGGTGCACTGGTTACCAGCTGTGTACTTGTTTTATTGATTTATTTACCTGTTATTGCAATGGTTTGTCAGCATGTGTTCACTTGCAGCACGCTAGTGGTTATATTGTTTGTCAGCATGTTTGCTTTGACTCAAAATAAATGATACCAAATGAGGAGTGAAACAAAAATAAATCTATGTCGCGTCTCAGAAAGTACAGAGACAGACACACTGATCTCAGGTGTTGGTGAAATGATCCGCTGATGCAAAGTGTTTTCTGTTTTCAGCCTCATAGGTATCAGCCGTTGTGTTGCTGCTGAGAAGAGGGTTATGGTTTAGGGCAGTGGTTCCCAACCTTTTTTCCCAAGAGCCCCCCCAAATGACTCCTGTTGGAAGTTGCTCCCCCCCCCCACACACACACACACACACACACACACACAAGGGGGGGGTCCGCAACAGCAGTAATTAAAGTTTAAAAGTCTCAAAGATGCTACAACTACTGTCACAAACTAGATGAATGTGAAGTATTTTGTTAAAGGAGGATGAAAGCGTAATTAAGGAGCACTATAGGAGTGACTTTGATGGTTATTGGACTCAGGATTAATTAATTTAGATTCCCGCTGTATGAAGAAATTAAAGGATGGCGCAGAAGTGGAAACAATTCACAAAGGGATTAAACTTAAAACACATGCTCAAAGTAAGCCGGATTTTGCCGATGTGTTTATGTGGATTCAAAAGTCGTAAATAATCTACAAAATGGAGGAGACCGATCTGACAAATAATCCAACTGAAACCGGCATGGACAATGACTATGTTTTAAAAATGCGCTTATTGTCACGATCTGTCTGTGTTGTGTTTTGTCTTGTCTAGATCTGTCTTTGGTTTTCTGTCTGCGTTGTGTTTTGTCTTGTTTAGATCTGTCTGTGGTTCCCTGTCGTTAGTTTCCCTGGTGTGTCTAATTTACCTGATTGTGTTCACCTGGTGTCCCTGTGTTTTCTCCTCCCTCCTCACCTGTGTCTTGTTTGTATGATTAGTCTTGTGTGTATTTAAGTTCTGGTTTTTCTGTCCGTCTTTGTCGGTTCGTCTTGTGTAATGACTTGGTCTGCGGTGAGTGTTCTGTTCAGTCTTTGTGAATAGTTTAGCCTTGAAATAAAGGAGTTATTTTTGTCACTTTAATCTGCATTTGGGTCCTGCTTCCTACACACACCGCCAGCAGATCCGTTTGAGCAGGAACTATTGGATTATACCTTTTTCTTTGTCTGCCTGCGCTCATCGATGGATGGGAGCGGTCAGGGTTCAGCAGCGAGAGGCTGCTCTGGCAGATGCATGCAAGCTTACGATGAAGAATCAAGATTTGGTTAAATTCTTACCTGCCTGGCGTTTGTATTACCTCACGGTTTGTTTTCCCAATCCTGATAGACCCAGGTCTCCCAATTCCCTTTTTGATACCACACGCATCGGTGTGGTCCGTCTGGCGTCAGCCCCTGCTTCTCACCCAGTGTTTGCTCCAGAACCGGTCCCAGCAGCCATGCTTCCGGCCCTGGTTCCGGCCCTAGCAGCCATGGTTCCGGCTTCAGTACCGGCCCCAGTAGCCATGGTCCCGGCTTCAGTACCGGCCCCAGTAGCCATGGTCCCGACTCCAGTTTTGGCTCCAGGACTGGCTTAATGGCCAACGCCAGCTCCCCGAGTCCTTTCGGCGTACCGGCCGACTCCAGCACCTCGTCTCCTGTTGGCTGTTCAGCCGACGCCAGCTCCTCGAGTCCTGTCGGCGTACCGGCCGACTCCAGCACCTCGTGTCCTGTTGGCTCTCCAGCTGACGCCAGCTCCCTGTGTCCTGTCGGCGTGCCGACTGACTCAAGACCCTTCTCAAGACCCTTCCGAAGTCCTCTCTCAAGTCCCCTCTCAAGTCCCCTCTCAAGTCTCTCTCAAGTCTCCTCTCGAGTTCCCTCTCAAGTCATCTCTCAAGTCCCCTCTCGAGTTCCCTCTCGAGTCATCTCTCAAGTCTCCTCTCCAGTTCCCTCTCAAGACTCCTCTCGAGTCCCCTCTCGAGTTCCCTCTCAGGTCACCTCTCGAGTTCCCTCTCAAGTCCCCTCCCGAGTTCACTCTGAAGTCATCTCTCGAGTTCCCTCTCAAGTCATCTCTCGAGTCTCCTCTCGAGTCCACTCTCGAGTTCCCTCTCGAGTCATCTCTCAAGTCTCCTCTCCAGTTCCCTCTCGAGTTACCTCTCGAGTTCCCTCTCGAGTCCCCTCTCGAGTCCCCTCTCGAGTTCCCTCTCAAGTCTCTTTCCAGTCTCCTCTCGAGTGACCTCTCAAGTCACTTCTCGAGTTCCCTCTCAAGCCCTCTCTCGAGTTTCCTCTCGAGTCACCTCTCAAGTTCCCTCTCAAGTCACAGCTCGAGTTCCCTCTCAAGTCTCCTCTCGAGTCTCCGTTCAAGTTCCCTCTCGAGATCCTTCTCAAGTCACCTCTCAAGTCAACTCTCAAGTTTCCTCTCGAGTTCCCTCTCAAGCCCTCTCTCGAGTCCTCACTCCAGTCCCTAGTCAAGTGCCGTTGGAGGTTCCGCTGGGGGTCCTGCCAACTCCATGTCCTGTCCCGTTGGGGGTCCCGCCGACTGCTCTTCTACCGGGGGTCCTGTCAACTCTATGTCCCATGCCATTGGAGGTTCCGCTGGGGGTCCTGCCAGACCTATGTCCTGTTCCGTTGGAGGTCCCGCCGACTACTCTCCTGCCGGGGGTCCTGCCAACTCCATGTCCTGTCCCGTTGGGGGTCCCGCTGACTAATCTTCTGCCGGGGGTCCTGCCAACCCTATGTCCTGT
>NW_011343712.1:28298-32895 GCF_000735185.1 Notothenia coriiceps | reverse complement strand
GAGTTGGCAGGACCCCCAGCGGAACCTCCAAAGGCACGGGACATAGATTTGGCAGGACCCCCGGTAGAAGAGTAGTCGGCGGGACCTCCAACGAAACAGGACAAGGGATTGGCAGGACCCCCGGCAGAAGAGTAGACGGCGGGACCCCAATGGGACAGGACATAAGTCTGGCAGGACCCCCAGCGGAACCTCCAATGGCATGGGACATAGAGTTGGCAGGACCCCCGGTAGATGAGTAGTCGGCGGGACCTCCAACGGAACAGGACAAGGGATTGGCAGGACCCCCGGCAGAAGAGTAGTCGGCGGGACCCCCAACGGGACAGGACATGGAGTTGGCAGGACCCCCAGCGGAACCTCCAACGACACTTGAGTAGGGACTGGAGTGGGGACTCGAGAGGAAACTTGAGAGTTGACTTGAGAGGTGACTTGAGAAGGATCTCGAGAGGGNCGCCTCCAACGTCACAGGACAAAGGGATGGCAGGACCCCCGGTAGAAGAGTAGACGGCCGGACCCCCAAGGGGGTCATGCCAACCCTATGTCCAGTCCCGTTGGGGGTCCGGCCGTCTACTCTTCTACCGGGGGTCCTGCCATCCCTTTGTCCTGTGACGTTGGAGGCGCCGCCGACTACTCTTCCACCGGGGGTCCTGCAAACCCTATGTCCTGTCTCGTTGGATGTCCCGCTGACGACTCTTCTGCCGGGGGTCCTACCAACCCTGTGTCCTGTTCCGTTGGAGGCCCCGCCATCTCCTGTCCTGCCGAGGGTCCTGTCAACTCCTGTTCTGTCGGGGGTCCCGCCGACAACTCTTCTGCCGGGGGTACTGCCAACCCCTTGTCCTGTTCCGTTGGAGTCCCCGCCATCATCTGTCTCACCGGGGGTCCTGCCAACTCCTGGTCCTCATCCGTGGGGGATCCTGCCGAGGCCTATCCCACCGGCTCCGGTTCCTGTTCGGCCGACACCGGGCTCTGCTCGGCCTCTGGAGCTGTCTGGTCTTCGCCCTCGAGCCCGGCCCCCTGAGAGTCGCGGTCTTCGCCCTCGAGCCCGGCCCTCTGAGAGCCGCAGTCTTCACCCTCAATCCCGGCCCCCTGAGAGCCGCGGTCTTCGCCCTCGAGCCCGGCCCCCTGAGTGGCCGCATTCTTCGCCCTCGAGCCCGGCCCCCTGAGGGCCACGGCCTTCGCCCTCGAGCCCGGCCCCCTGAGTGCCGCGGTCTTCGCCCTCAAGCCCGGCCTCCTGACTTTCCCGGCCGTGGTCCTCGCCCTCATGCTCGGCTCCCTGACTTTCCCGGCCGCGGTCCTCGCCCTCATGCTCAGAGTGTTCTGTTCAGTCTTTGTTAATAGTTTTGCCTTGAAATAAAGGAGTTATTTTTGTCACTTTAATCTGCATTTGGGTCCTGCTTCCTACATACACCGTAACACTTATCCAGAAAAGCCCGGTTTGGACACTTTACGGGCAGAAGAAACATTTCTATTAAAGAAAGAATTATACATTTTGGTCTTTTTATGCCTTTAATAGCTACTAACTTGAATTGTTATTCTAATTAATCAATTATTTTTTATATTTTATTGTAATGTAGAGACGAGACCTTTAGCGACAATCATGTATTGCTTTACAATTATATGTAAAAAAAAAAAAGTCTAAATATGATATTTGGCCTCAAATCATATGAGGCCTGGCGCCCCCCCTGCGATCTTTGGCGCCCCCCCCAAGGGGTGCGTGCCCCCCAGGTTGGGAACCACTGGTTTATGGGATGGTGAAGGGTGTTTGCACAACTAGGTAGCTAGCTGAACACAATTTCAATAAATGGTAAATACATTGCATTATAAAGCTCTGTTTTAGACTTTGCAACCAATTCAGTGTTTTTACAATCAGCATTCACGCACATGCATACAGAGGCTTCTATACAAAGTGTCTGCTCATTAGGAGAGATATTCACTCACACACTGGCTACACAATTGAGAGGGATTTGGCGTTTCAATGTCGTGACAGACTCAAGGACCAACTGCCAACCTTGCCAATGGAGGATGTTCACTCTACCTCCTGACTCACAGCAGCACATTATCATTGGGAAGGTATCATTATTATATATCACTAGAGTCACAAGGGAGATTAATGATAGAACTCTGATAGCTGTGGTTACCTAGATGTTTGCCTAAAACTGGTCGAAAGGTAACCGATGATGCCTCTGAAGAGTAACAATATGGCTGACCTGATGTGAGTGATTTTTTATTTTATTTAACAGGCCTAGTTAATAACCCTATCACCAAACCTGCACTCACACTCCAAACTAATATTTACATCCTACAGCCTGTGTGCTGCAGGTCTGAAGGTGCCGGAGAGTATTGACAGTCCAACCTAGAGTCTGATATCCTCTCTGCCTCCGTTTATGGCTTTAGTATTTCATCCTGTTGACGCCTGAACTGGCTTTCTATTTGAATGCCCATTTTGATTATGGCATAAGGGATTATAACTTCATCTTTATATATGTCAGGGAAAGCATGAGAGGCAGCCAGCATTGGGTAGAAACCTTCAACGTTAAAGTAACCATGAACATTTTTACAACAAAAGTGCATCGAAACAATGGCGTTTTCAGAGCTCGTTACTGTAATCACCCACATATTTAGTCTATGGCATCACAAGCTATAACAATGGCTTCATTATAATTATGCTTTTTATCAGAATTTGTTTTAATGATGTAATGAATTATATATGTCAAGGCTGCAATCACCCCCTTACTTTTAGAAAAATGTTTATCCAACTTCAATGACTTCGAAATGCATTTCTGTTTGTCTGGATTTTATGCAAATGAGGGCGTATCAAATTCAAGAGACTCTTGTGGAGCTATCAATGATTAATTTGCAATGACCTTTTCATAATGAAAATAAGGAAGCTGCTTAATACAACGAATCATAAAAAAAGAACTTTGCCTTTTTTTAAGCCGTCCACTTGCTGCTAATGTGAAATCCTTGTTTATCACTCACTTATTTGCTCAGTTTATATTAAAATCTTGAAGCATCTGCTCAGTTACCTTATCTACACTAATGTCATGATAATAATGATAATTGATGTGGCTTGAGTACACAACGAAAGCTACTTATATGAAAGTATATTGTAAGAGAAAGGAGAAGGAGAGAGAAACACAGAGAGAAAAAGGCATACAAGTACCATCGTTTGGGCAATATAACGATACAAAAAACTCACAAGTAAGAACCTTAACATGTTATGAAACTAAGTGCTTGGTACATTTCAGATTCTCGATGACTGCATTGCATTCAGGAGCAAAAAAAAAAGAAATGTGATGCTCTTATATTACTGTGAAAAGTCTTGTTCACGTTGACTGTACCAGCTGCATATCTAAAGCTTCAGCAGTGCAGCAGGAGCAGCTTCAGCCCTCTGTCAGCGTCACTGAATGCATTGCCACATACAGTACGTACTGTGCACTACAAAGGTAAGTATCACAGAACCAAAAGATGTTATGTGTTTATATTTTTTTATTTCGGTCTGGTATATCGCGTGTGTTATGATAGTAATGGCAAAAAAGATGGCTTACAACGGCATAGAGAGTATGTGACCAGATCAGTGAATTTCACCACAACAGTTTCAGTTGTCATAAGAGTAGTGGTTTAATGGGGAGAGATCATAACTCGGTTGTCCATGTGATTTCTGTTCAATGACGTGACCACCTTCCCTGTTAAGGCTAGTGTTCAAGCAGATTCTGATACTTAAAACCACCCCGACAGTATATGACCCAATTTCGTAAGCTTCAAAGACTTTAGGTCATGTGTTGGCACGCTGAGCAAAATGGGTGGATGTGGGTTATTAGGTAGGTGGAGTTAGTGGGGAATATTTTCTTGAAGAAATAGAGATGTAGGAAGATGTTGGAAAGCTCTTGGATGAAGATGAGTTAAGTCGGACCACTTTTGTTTATGTTATTATTCCACAGGGATACGTGTTGTGTTTGTGTTTGCGCTGTCCCACACCTTTAGATAATAAATACTTGTAAGAAAAGAAGCAAAGCGAGCTTCTGTTCAAAACAGGATAAGTTCAGCTGAAGGGCTTTTGGTGAACCTCCATCCTCGTCATTGTTTACAATTCAGTTCGTTTGGATTTCAAGAACAAGGCATTGAGCCGTCACTCTAAAACTGAGAGGGCCAGGATGGAACACAGCACAAAAAGTATCTCGAGGAGACAGAAACAGAGCAGGGAAAGACAGAAAGACTTTCTGGCCGGTATATCATATGTCACTTGCTGTGCAAAGAAAGTAGAGTAGACATAAAGGGAAAGAAAAACAAAGTCATTATAAACTGACTCATTAAAAGTAGAACAGACCCAGATTACGTCAGTTTTAAGATCTGATTTAACAGAAATCTGATTCTGGTTCTAATTGCAAAGTTTTTTATCAGAGAGTTGTAGGACAGAATGCTTTATTATAACAGTACTTTTAAGAGGGACTTAATTAAGAGGAGCACCATATCACTCCTTTTCACTGCTTTTCTTTCATCGTTGTCTTTTTACGCTTTAACTTCCGGGTCAAATCCCCAAAGTAAATACACAAGCCGAGAGAGCATGCAGTTACTTTCTGGCTGATAATATAGGTTACTT
>NW_011343712.1:13491-27053 GCF_000735185.1 Notothenia coriiceps | reverse complement strand
GAGGCAAATGTCCGTGATCGCTGCGATCTCGTCCCACACGGCAGGCTCAGGTTTGCTCGACAATTCTTCGCAGAGCTCCGCAAGGTAGGCGGTCAGCAGCGAGGAGACGTTGAGTGCCCTGGCGGACAAAGCTGCGGCTTTATAGGCCCGTTCGGTCATGGCTGACTGAAAACGGTCTGCCTTTGCCGGTAGCGTGGGGTTCCTGCTCGGTGTCGAAGCCAGCCTCGGTTGGAGGTGGGCTGCCACCAGCGGTTCCATGGACGGCATGCGGAGCAGGCCGAGCCTCTCCATACCGTCACAGTCCAGGGAGGAGGCACCCTGGATTGGGGCCTTGTTGCTGAAAGGGCGGTTTCTCCACGAGACCAACACCTCGTCGAGCATCTGCGGAAAGACTGGAAGGAGCTGCCTCTTCGTCCTCGCTGCTTGGGGCAATTGCTTCCCCTCGTAGCGAGATCTGGAGGTCTCCTTCAGGCCATGGGATGTCCAGCCTGGACGCAGCGTGTTGACACACGGCCTGCAAGTCCATACTTAGGCAGGGCGAAGCTGGTGTGCTTTCGCCCGGGAGAGCGGACATCGCTCCCTTTTTGCAGCCTGAGCCGATGAAACGAAGATGTCATCCTCGTGCTCATCCGAGTCGGAAAGGAGGAACTCAGAGGCATCCTCTTCTTCCTCCATATAGTCCAACTCCAGGACATCCTCCGCGGGTGGAACCANGCCACCAGCGGTTCCATGGGCGGCATGCGGAGCAGGCCGAGCCTCTCCATACCTTCACAGTCCAGGGAGGAGGCACCCTGGATTGCCGCCACCGGACCCCAGCCTGACACGGCGCGGGGCTCCGGTTCAGCGGCTGCCGCTGTTATTGAGCCCCATCCTGACACAGCGCGGGGCTCAATCTCTGCGGCGTATGCCACCATGTCTTGATTGCCGGCCGGCGAATTAGCGGACATGAGGGGGTCCTGTCCCGACAAGCTAGCTTGGCGTGCTCTTAATGGTGAAGCGGGCACAATGCCCGCACAAGCCGGGGTTATCGATAGCCTCCTGGGCGTGTTCCAGCCCGAGGCAGGACGAGCAGACCTGGTGTGAGTCTGTGCCTGAGATCTTAAACCCACAGCCGCATAGCCGAGCCTCCGAGTCCCTGACTCCTCTGGTGCGAGGGAGAGAAGGGTCCATCTTTGATCGCCGGTGTGTCGGCGTGGAGTGGACACGCTAGTAACAGGTACGTTACTGAGAAAAAAATCCAACCTTGTCGTTAATCCGAGAGGAAAAAGCGACGGCGTAGATTTTATTCTTTAAAGAATATTAACTGGTGTGTTAATACCTTTTGTTTTTATCTCCGTCTCCTCTGGTGTGAGAGAGAAAAGAGAACGTCCTCGCTACCGTGGTGTCGGTGTGGAGGGAAGAAAAGCTAGCAACAGGTATGTTACTAGCTTGAAGAAAAAATCAAACCTTACCGTAATTTCGAAAGAAAGAAACGGGCGAGGCAGATTACAATATTATATGTAACCGGCAAGCGCCCGTCGACCGAATGTTAGCTTTGGGTTCAGTCTGTGGACCGTTAAGCTAGCCCGGCTACTGATGATTCGAGATGTGCTCTGAAGCGAGAAGAGGTGTTTGAATGACGCTGCGTCGTAGCGCAAGCTACTTATAGGGTGGGTGGATTACCTGACGTAGACGTCAAGATCACCAGCCAATCAGGATTGGCATAATGAGATTGATGCTTCTGTTTGCATACCCGTTGAGGCGCATCCCATAGTGAGACATCGAACGGAGTGTTATGAATGAGAACTCTCCTTTTTCTCCTTTTCCTTTATATGTATAACTTTGTTCGACCCTTCTTTATATTCTACATCTCATTTTTCCTATTACAAATTGGACAAGCTCAAAGGACAATGGGGTCTCTAAGGGGTGCAGTTAGCTAATTATGTAATCATCTTGTTATGTATTCAAAGATGTTCCACCTAGACTCTTACATAAATTAGTTTCTTTGTAGGTTCTTCAAATTATGAGTTTCTTAATTGTAATTGCTATATTAGTCTTTTTTCGCCTTTTTTTATGTATTAGACCTTTCATTAATTCAACATTAATCAATAATGATTATGCAATAGAGTGTGATATAAATCTGGAATATTTGATGGAAACCAGAAATACCCAGTCTCCAAAATAGTTGAAAGAAGCCACCATCATCTTTCAAATGTTTTCCATAATAAGTGAGCCAATAAGGGACGTTTTTGAATGTATAACATATTATCAAAAGTCCTGGGTCTGCATCGAACACTTTATTATTACATTACATGACTTATATGTAATGTGGTGAACGTTTACTCTGCTTTACAGGAACTTGAAGTGTTGATAAGCATTTCAAATTGTAATTTTCATTCATATATTCCCAACATGTTGATTAGATATTTTGTTTTAGTTAGACAGAATCCTTTGGGTTATGGTTGGATCAAAACAAATCAAATCAAGTTGTATTTATATAGCACATTTATAAACGATTTTTGGTCGAGCCAAAGTGCTGAGATTGTTTCTCAAGTATTAAGTAGTATCTCAAACACAGTTATAAAGATTTGAATTGCAGCCATTCAGTGTATTAAGAACTGCTTTGCAAATACAATACAGGAACAGTTTATTTCTCATATCCCCATTTATTGTGTCAAGCAATAACCACGCTTACTGGCAGATACGACCATCTTTAACCACTGTTTTTTGTCTGTGATGTTAGTATTTATGATATTTATTATTAAGATGCACAGATCTAATCCCTCTGTATTCAGAACAAAAGACCCGGGAAACTACACATTGATTTGACAATGTGTTTCATTAAATGTATAGAGTCATAACTTGAAGATCTCAGAATAATTAAGTTACCTTGCTTCCCTTTTATTTTCTGTGGGAAACTACCCATGAAATAGACAAGTGATCTCCAGAGACTGTCTGCACTGTAGAGAAGATTAACACATTATCTGGATGGAGATGTACATGACTGGGGGCAAATTGCAGACAGGGTTTGATGGAAACTGCAAACTGTGAAATGATTTTTAGCGTGGTCTCATCAATGTTTATGGTGTTGAAGATGTGAGCAGTGACATTCAGTAGTATTGAGGGTCTACTGGAGTGCAGACAGAACTGACACACACAGTTCGTTCCAGTAAACTACCTCGTTTCTGTCACCAGCATCTGTAATAACTAATGTCACAATGGAACACATTTGGTAAACATTTTAGCATGATCGCGTCTTAATAAGGCAACCATAATGAATGTGTATTTATTGTTTTGTATAGTTTGGTGTTGTTCTTTTTGTGTAATAATATTTGACAATATTTATTTCTTTAAATTTATTATTTTACTGTTTGGATGGCAAATACATTTGAACTTGAAACTTGAACTCAGTTGAACTGTGTGTTTGTCATCTAGGTTGCTCTTATCTTTCACATTATTACCTGGTGTGTTTACCCACTGTATTGAGCAGATATATCGGGGCCTGTTTTCTCTGACTTTAATATAGCCAGAGGTTATATAGTGCATCACAATAAGCAGAAAGCCTGAGTCTGTTCTTGCAAATGCTTTTCTTCTATTGCTGCATTTTCCCCGCATTGAGTGCTTTAATATCAGTCTGCATTTTAATGTGCAGTTTGTAATGCTCTGCTTATTCGAACTGTCAGTCACCATGACAGAAAGATGGGCAAGAGACGAATTATCAAAAGAAAAATACCAATATTAAAACAACCGGTCATTCATAGTGAGTAGATGACACACTTAGAAAAACCTTTATACATTAATCCTCAGGCTAATTAGGATCACAGAGCTGTGTATACATTTCCAATCAACAAATAAATTATTACGGTTATCAACTTCAGTATAATTCAAAATCGAATCTCCGGTCCATCTTTGACTAGAATTCTAAATCTGTAGACTTGAGTGTTTTAGTTTTTTGTGAGTGTCTTCCTAGATATCTTTGACTACTTAATAGCCAAATATTAACAGGCACATTTGAGTAAGAGTTTTCTATCATAGAAAATATTTAATTCAGGAAACTTTCTGTCCCTATTTTTGACTTGAACAAGATCTTTCAATGTTACGACACAATGTATTTCTTTATATGGACAGCAGCTCCACATAAACTCAGTAACATTTGTAATTCCTCCACATAAACATGTTGTTATTTATTCAATCCATTCCTCTGCCGTTTTAAATTTGACAATTTCACAGTCTTGTAATTTCACGTTTTAAGTAACAGCTTGGATTATTAATTAATTGCATGAAAACAGCGTCTCAAAGATAATTTGTCCAATGAGATACAATGGGGAATATGCATAGCGATATTAGAATAAAATGTCAGTTTTCGCATGGCAACATTTAATAGGTAAGTGTTAAGATAATGCTTATATTATTTTTGAAGAAACTCAGTTCTTCTCTGATAATTTCACAACCGGAGGCTCTGTCCCTTTGAATGCAAAGGGACTGCTACTGTCAGAGCATTGCCAAACAGGTTACCCAGCCAGATCCATAATTAAATGACAGCAGTATATGTTTAAATTTGTCCTGAATTTAAGGAACACAGCAGGTGTTCCAAGGCAGCTTTTCAGTCCAACATTTCTGCCTGAGCTCCTCAGCTGGCAGACATCAGGACTGTGGAGCCTGAAGCATTAAACATTGTTGAAAGCCAGAAAAAACTTCTTGATTTGGCAATTCAGACGTTAATGCCGTAAGGAACAATACAAACATTACTTAGGCTGGAAATCAGATCAGTGTATACCACAATACAGCCAGGACTAACATCAACTCAAAAAGCCTCCAACATTTCGACAAAGTTAAATGAGCTCCTCAAAATTCATTGCAGGGATGCTGCTGACCGTGTCACATGTAAAAAGAAAACACATTTCAATATTAAAAAATATGTGGCTCATGAACCTTGATGTATTGGGACAACTATCAGGAATAATTGACCAACTCCTGTCGCTGACAACCTGACCTCTGACTCAGCCAGCAACATTTCAGTGACCTACAAACCCTGAGTTTATTTTATCCTTTACCAGAGCCCAATATGATCAGTCCACCAGGATCAAAATTAAAACTAAATATCGTTCCAGGCTAACCAATGAGTGTATGAGAATGGCCCTGACACCATTTCTGACCAGATTTACAAACTCCTGGCAGGACAAGCTCGAGCTCAATTCACGCACTGAATTAAAAAAAAGTGAGTGAAGGACTGCAATATAAGAGGGAAAGAAAGGGAAACTTTAAAACTGTTCAATTGTTATGATATGTAAAGACTGATATGTTCAATCGTCTGAAACTGTTAAGTCATGATGTGAAACGGTTAACAAAGAAAAAGGGAAACTCAAGCTGCTGCTACCCTTTATTTTAAGCACTTTTAAGATGCACATATTTTCAAAAGCTATTTTATTTATTTTCTCTATTTTATTTTTAAATGCAGCCAGAGAGGAACATTACACATATCCACAGTATTTACTGTATATCTGTATAGTTCAATGTTCATTGACAATAAATATTGTTGTTTATGAATTGTACTTTCTTTATTTGATTGGCAGTCAGTTGTTGATTACATGCAGACGTTGATACAGCTGCAGGCTACTTCAATATATATCACACTAATTCATAAAGCAAGTTAGACATTTATGATGTTCCGGACCTTTGCATGGGGACATTTTCTCTAACTGGACCTCGTTGAATTTGAGTTGAATACCCCCGCTTTACCCCATGGTCAACTAAAAGTGGATGGTGTAATAACATAAGTTACTTGTGAAATGTTGGCCTCTTTGACTCTCTGTTCCCTTGAGATGGCTTGAGATTTAAAGATGGCTTACTATTTTCAACAACACATATTTGTGTCAAAGTTCACCAAAGTTGAACATTCATGCAAAATATATGCATTGGTTAACGTTGCTGTCATAGCCGATTTAAGTGATGTGGCAATTCCATTGGAAGAAATGAATTTTGCTTTTTAAATCCTTGTAGGAACAAGCCTTGACACTGCATGTGTACCTAAAGTGACAGTCGAGTGGCTGTATGTGTGTTTGTTTATTAAATCAACCTTCATTAATTAAATCAAGTGTCTCTTCTAATCCTTATCAAATGCCCAATAATAACAGTCCAAATGACACAATGAATCAGCATCATAGTAAAACAAAAGAAGTTGTATAACTTTTAGCAAAAGTAACTCAAAGCCTTTCCTTTTATGTGAGCTGACTGTCTGCTGTTTGAATTAGATTGCTCCCAAATACTTTTCTTCCTCCGACTCCTTACTCGAGCCCCCTAGCCCGGAATAAAGATTATAATATGAAGAATGCAGGGAGTTGCAATGACTACAGGGAATTACTTTAGGTCTACTTTTGGAAGGTAGTGGTCCTCTTCCTCCCCGCTCTTTGGAGAGCCCTAAATGTCCTTTCAATGACGAGCTGTGGACGGCAGTGAATGTTCTTTTGTCTCTGGGTTTAGTGCCTGTATTTTCCCTGAATGGCATGATAAGGAATGCCCTGGGTGAATGTGCAGTCGCCCGGCGTTTAGTAATATGATGATGAATTTTAAACACAGTCCCTAAAAAAGGGCATAAAGAAAAGGCAGGGAATATTGCTTTTGATGGAAAATGGAATGAAATGTGTGAATTCATGAAATAAGTTGGACAGAAAGAACAAGTGCGACTACTGATAGTGGAATGAGCGGAATGCATTTTTTTGAGAGAATATGGTCTTTTGTAAATCGGCCCATCCATAACCGTTCATCCATTTCCAGCCGCTTTTCTGGCTCAGGCTCAAGAAACTAGTCCATATGGGCCGTTCCCCCGTTCCTCACAGGAGACATTTGAGAGAATGTGTGCGATATTTGAAGTGTATTTAGGAATTGGTGGAAACGTTACTGAATACTAAATTCAATTTTTCGTCTTGAACCCTAACCCTGTTAACTTCATGTTTTGTGCATGCAGTGTTTTCTCGCACGTCCAAAGCATCACAGACAAAACTATTTTTATATTTATTATTTATCTTTGGAAATAGCATATATTATGCTAGAGTCAGAACAAAGCAGTGGGCCAAGGCCAGTGCAACATATTCATGAACAAGAGTATTCAAATATATATCCATGTCAAAGTTAGCAGGAATGTTCATAAATGTGTCCGGCATTAATACAACATGGACACTCTGAGCTAATTTGATCATTTTTCCATAAACTTGAAAACATTTCTTTAGAAAAGTAGAAAACCCACAAGAACCATGCACAGCAATTACCATTTGTTCACATGTGAAAAGTTTCAAACAATAATATTTTAAATGTACCAGCCTTTTCATACAACTAATGCAATAATGCTACTGCATTTTTTTTATTAATTTAACTTGATTTACTTCATGAAACTTCTCAAAACTTTTCTTATCTTCTTATATAAATCTAATATCTGCTGGTGGGATATAGGGATGCGCCTGGGATTTCGCAGCACCCTCTGATAATTGGCCAGAACGTCTAATTTCTAGACCAACCAACCTGTCACTATTTAAAACAAGATTTCTCAGTGAGATTCATTATTAGTCTCACTTGTGATTTTCTGTCTGTCATTACAGCTCCAGGCTGTTGAAAGGTCTCAGAAAAAGTTTAGCTTGAATAGAGTTAAAAAAACTGTTTTGTATTTAATTATATTGGTAACAAGGTGATCTCACTTCTGACAACATTTCACAACTGCAGGCACAGGGACGTCCTCGAGAGAGTAGGAAGATCCATGCTGTTGTTATCCCCCTGTAATTCAGCTCCAATAACACCACTGACAACTAAAGTGTTACAAAATACCCTGCAGATTCAAAGAGGAATCGTTCTAGCTAGCTTATGTGTGTACTGCATAGGATATGGGCATCTACTGTGTGAGCTATTCCCACAGGCCCTGTCCCATTATGGTGAAGTTTGTAATGCTGTTAATGTGAATTTAGCTTGAGGCTGTTTGAAATAAACATGTGCTTCTGCTATATTCCCCTATTTCTCCTGAGAATGGAAAACAGCATTAACTAAAGGAGTTTGTTGACACATAAATGTACATAGAGCTGAAATGATGAAGTGCAGCTGTTGGTGCTTTCTAGCATTAACAAGAGGCTGTGTATACAGTGCGATATCATGTGTCGGTTTTCATCAATTAGATTTTCATCTGAATGACAGACATTAGCACAAGTGTCTGTAGAGTACAGCTAGACTGTAATTACCAGGAATGACCTTTGTAGAGCTCATTTTAAATAACCAAACAATTTGAAGAAAATCTGTGATTAATGAAGGCAAACGCTCTGAAGCACAACCAATGGCAATTTAACACATCCAGTCATGACTAGTGAGCCCCTATCCTCAGTTCAGATCTCAGCAATTAGTTCCTGTTAAAGTCAAAGCAAATTCCACTCTGTATCATTATTGCATGGCTTTACGTCAGGCTGTGTTTAGGGTTCAGTTGCTGGCATCTGTGCACATAATCAAACATTGATAGTGCTAGAAAGAATTATATTTTTCTATTTGGTAAATCCCTTCCCTTGGCTAAAAAGGAAAATAGCTTTGAGGCCCCCAAGGATACTTTAAATTATAGACAGAAAACGTTGTTTGTGGATTTGTAGTATGTGTAAGCAAGGGAAGCTTTAAAGAAAGGCAGACTTTTGGTGTTTGAGGCTCGAAAGGAAAGCTATGATCAGTGTGTGTGTCATAAAGTGTTTCAATATGTGTAGATTGTGTAGGTTTTACATAATCATAAGAACCATTTAACTGAGTTACGACCTGAGTAAGAAAGTGTTGAAGTCCATATTGATAATGAACCACTGAAGCAAAAACATTTCCTTTAATATGAACAAGATGAGCATTTCTTCATGATAGCACATTTCAATTCAAGCTGATAGTTATAAGAGTGGTGTTTTTTCGAACACATTCCCTCAAATAAACACTGAGGTAACAATGACGTTTCTGCTTTAGAAGGACATGTGATTCAAGTGTTCCTTTTTTGTGAGAGGACAGGGAGGGTTATAAATGCATCTTTCCATTTAGAGAGTAGCCTTGATGTCCCATATACTTCAACTTCTTCTGGACGTCATTCCCCTGGTCAGATAGTAAATAATCCCTTTAGCATTTTTCGCACTAAGAGCTAGTTACCATAATCACAGTCCAGGCACTCAACCCTCCAGTATACATATTTTAAGACCCAAGGTAGAGCAAATGTTTGAAGCTGTTTGATTGCGTCCAAAATCAATAGATAGAAATTGATGGACAAAAAACGATGGTACAAGAACTACAAGAAGCACAAGCTGTGAATCTTTATTTTGGAGAACAGATTATTTCAGTTTGGGTGAAAAATCAAAGCTCTTCCAGAATGTGCAGGATGTGAAGAGACATCAAAAAGTAGAGGCAGTTGCAAGAAGAGAAAATGAACTACTTCAGTACCTGGTTTAAATATGAAATCATCTCAGATGTCACCAAAATACAAACACAAGCAGCTCCAATGGCCTACAGGTGTCAAGATCCCCTGTACGAGTCTGTCTAACGACCTTTGTTGCATCATCCTCTGTTTTTTTGGGCTTAAGATGCCCCAAAAATAATTAGAGAGAAAAACAAACACACTAATTTTGCATACACAGTCAGTGCCGACTGAAATGTAGTCAGAGCTAATGTCTCCTGTGCCTGCATTGGCTGTGTGAATCAAACAAGCAAAGACTTCAAACGCCTTTATTTGCTTCTTTTGAGGTATAGGGAACCTACAAAGAATTGCTTTTGGCTCGGCTTCAGATCGCCCAGCCACCAGACACCTGCCTGAGTGCTCCCTCTCCCAGCCTGGCTCCAGGATGAAGCACCCTCTAACCTAAGTAGGAGTACCGCGCTTCATCTTTGGCCCCTCCTACCATAAGAGCCAATAAATCTCTCACTGTGGACCAAGAGCTTAATGCTCCCCACACTACAGCTCTCAGGGTCACGAGGGCACAGGAACCGTCTCCTCTGTGATAAGGTGGCAATTACAGGTTGAGGTTTTATAATTTTTTTTATAAATCCTTTTGAGTTATTTCTTTCCTTCATGTGGAGGAAAACGGGTTTGAAATTGGTGGTTAAGCTAAAGAGAATAAAGGCCGCTGTAGGTGATACAAATCTTCCTTTCGTGGAGATTTTATTCAACCTGGTTTGACCCATTGCGCTCCCTGTGCTCAGGAGCTGTGACTGCCCAGACACTATTTTACCTTTAAAAACGTGAACACCTGTTAACCCTTCGCCTCTTCCACTCACCTCCAGTCCACACAGAAATGTGCAGATCGATGATCCTGCTATTCTACATGGCATTTCTGTGCCTAAAATGCAATACTGCACGTTTCCTTTTTTCTCACAAAAATGTGTGTTACAAGCAGGAAGGATGTCAGCCTTTGTTATGAAGGTGGAGGGAGATTAGGGGTGGCCTCTCATGACAAAGTAGCATCCGATCCTGTTAACCCTCAAACTATTCGTCCATGGCATTATCAGGGGAGGTTCAGAGGCCGATTAGACAATAAAAAGAGACCCTGTTGAAAGAAGATTGTCAAATATTATGTTACCTCACCTGTGAACCCAAAAGTGATGAAATAATAAATGATGTTTTGGTTGAACTCTGGTCTGTGTATGTTTCCATCCCTGCAGTTGTCCCACAGCAGTGTTACAATTATTGTCTGACACCATTTTGCAAGCAAATGTAGTGTTGACTGCACAAAAATCACACAAAAGCTGCAAGTGAGAGAAACCACATGGATAAAACAACACTGCAGCTCAGTAGAGTGATACTGCTGGGTCGTAAATAAAGCCTAAGGCCTCCCCCGTGGAGCTGATTCATGGTGTGGCAAACTCTCAGCGGTTGTAACTCAAAATATTTTGACATTTTCCATTTAGAGAAATCGTAATTGATGTTCAAACGGATTTTTATCACTATGAACAAAGCCGATCCATGGCACAACAATGTTATCAGTACACACAGCTGACAGCACAATTTGAAATATTTCACTTTATGTGTAATTGCTGATAATGTGGAGTCACACCAAGGGTATGTATTTCCCTGCATCGTACTCTAACAAAGACACTTTAATGAACAAAGGTGTTTTTATCAAGCCTGAAGAGCAAATGTGTTAGTCCCGACAAAGACATCACAATGAAAAGGCCAATGCATTATAATGAATGGCATTTGAGATGTGCATTGACACTTATGGTTAGAGAAATATGTGTGCTTTTATCAGACAAAATGACATGTTTTATTGGAAATGGTGTACCTTTTATAAGGAAACTAGCTGTTGTGAACAGGTTGCTGCTATGCGTGCGTACGTTGCACCATGTGTGGAAGACTTGCAGGCGCTTGTCTTTTTGAACACATAGTACAAATGTTGTTAAGATAGGTTTACTTTTAACTGAGAAGTTGTTTGTGTCATCGTTATAATGCATCTGCTACCATACATAAAGAATAACTGTTTAACTGATTTTAAATATACTTTTTGGCTGCAGATAAATGTATCCGTAACATTTTTATCGAAGGAAATAGCCTCAACATATGGAGAGTAACTCACACATTCTTTATGGTAAGTTGTTAAATCTTATTTGGAGATTGCTTCAGCACGTGCTGTCTTAATATAGAATCTGTTTTCATTTCAGTGGTAAATCTTTTCTGCGTTCATGCTATAATATTATTTTAAATATATACTTTGAAACATAAAGAATGTTATTAAATAAGGATGTGCATACTGGATTACCATCATCTGTGTTTTTCTCAATCCAAGCTCCTCCTCTGACACGTTGAGCAGCCACTGGATGCAAGACGCAGGGCAGAGTGGACGCAGGGCAGAGAAATGCTCTCTTTCTTCTTATAAAATGGTAACATGTATTGTACCTTTAAGGCCTGACATCTCACCGTGTATTTTCTTAAGGCCTAATTAAATAAAGTAATTGAGTGTGTTAGGAATAATTAAATGGCTCATCTCATTTTGGTCTAGGACCCTTAGGTACAGATAGAAGAGGGGAGCGGAGAACCAGTTACTTTAAAGGGGACCTATCATGCAAAATGCACTTGTGTACGTCTTTTCTACATGAATATGTGTCCCTGGTGTTCCAGGGAACTCACCAAGTGTCAGAAAACACAACCCTCTCTATTTTCCTCCATACCAAAATCTCTAAAAAAGGGGCTGCAACGGATCTGATACAGACTGATCCAGATTTGAACACTCCTCTGACGTCACAGAAGTGGCGCTACGGCTATTGGGCCAACTCCACCAATCAGGAGGAGACAGCCACGGACATTGCCGTTCGAAAGCGCTGGAGACGCTGTAGTACATATGCCAGGCCTGTAGATGGTGCTGTTCTCACAGAATCAGCCCATGAAAAGACAGTGTTAAATTGAGCGAAATGAGGAATGGCTAAAATGCATGATCTGTTTGGTATTTTGAAAAATAAAAAGTATAAATATGCCTTATATAGGTATGGTCCTACACTATATTATTCAAATATAGCATGATAGTTCCACGAAGTTTAACCCTTCATACTGTCATCTTATACCGGTTTCTGTAATAAAATTTAAGTGAAAACAACAGCCTCGAGGTCGGTCTCAAATGAAAGAATCTCCTGTCGATATTATGCTAGTAAAATTCAGTTATTTGTACTTAAAGTTAATTGATAACCCTTAGTTCAGCCAATCACACAAATCATAGACCGCACTTTAATTACGCTATTACACGTCGCTCCGCCCCTGGTAACAACCTACTTTCTTTTTGGCTGTCCCCACCTAGCGCAGCCCGAGCACTAGTTCGAGCAAAACGTCATTACTCGGGCGGAGCGCCGGTGTGAATGGGGAGAGTCGCAATTATAGAAGAACAAGGAGCACGAAGGAGTCCTGAACGACCACAAAGACGTCATCCTTCGGGGGAGTCAGAGAGAGGTCGTAAGGGGAGGTCAGACGACGGTGGGGGTTCGGGCCGAGGTAACCGAGGGGACCTAGGTCGACAGAAGCCCGTACTTGCGTTGCGGGACGGAAGATAGGATGGTCACTCTGGCACCTCAGGCAGCAACCACTACAAACCTCTCACGTCTTTAAGTCCTACGACACTGCCATCGACTTAGACTTTACTGACATTAGACTAAAGAATATAAACAAAGACAAAGTCTCAGCCGAGATCGTACTAGACTAGACTTACTAAAACCACGAAGCCCCGACTCTCGTCTGAGACGAAATGGTTACACCCTCGTACGACCCATTATGGACTTGCGGGAACATGTGGTACACTCGTTGGTACAACTCGTCCACAGATAGTTTGAAAACTCTTATAAATGTTTTATAAAATAGTAGTTAAATGGGCTGTTCGGTGTAAAGGTCATCATGTTGTTTTATTTCCGGACTATTCTAGGACACTGATAAATCACTCTATTCAAAAAGAGGAAAGATGTATAAAATCGCCACGAGCAAAAGGAGTTTATGTACAAGAACTTAACATAGACAGAAAGATTTACGATTAAACTGAAGTCACACTCGTGTTCCGCCGATCCCTAGACGTGGGATAAATAGGTACGGAAAATCGGAGGTGTGCAAGAGATTGTGTACTACAGAC
>NW_011343712.1:3303-13462 GCF_000735185.1 Notothenia coriiceps | reverse complement strand
CACTCTGTGGACCTGTTTGCAAACGCAATGTGGTCATAGAATCTGTAGCAAGCACCATATATGGCTTTATTATAAAAATCGGGTCTAATTGAATCTTCTTCTGTTAGTATATTCATAAATAAAAAGCTTTCTTTCTCTGATATACTGCCTATAGTGTTTGTTTTACTGTGCTTTATAGCCTGGTATTGACTTCAGTTATCCAGTGTTCGTGATCAGTTGTGCAAAACATTTCGCTTTATTCCCATGTCTGTTGTATATAACAGCTCCTGGCTGGTCTACCTGCATGTGCCATCCGACCTCTGCAGCTCATCCAGAATGCAGCGGCTCGTCTGGTCTTCAACCTTCCTAAATTCTCCCACACCACACCGCTCCTCCGCTCCCTTCACAGGCTTCCAGTAACTGCTAGAATCCACTTCAAGACACTGGTACTTGCGTACAATGCTGCGAATGGATCTGGCCCTTCCTACATCCAGGACATGGTTAAACCGTACACCCCAGCACGTGCACTCCGCTCTGCATTAGCCAAACAGCTCGCTGCACCCACACTGCGAGGGGGACCCAAGTTCCCATCAGCAAAAACACGTGGGTTTGTTATCCTAGCTCCAAAATGGTGGAATGAGCTCCCCATTGAAATCAGGACAGCAGATAGCTTACACATCTTCCAGCGCAGACTGAAATTCATCTCTTTCGACTCCACTTCGAGCGATGGAATTATTAACAAAGCACTTGTATACTAATAAAGGACTGGCTTATCTAAAGCCAGTTGAGTAGCACTTGAAATGTTTTAGCTCTATGAAGCCTGATGTACTTAGTGTATATGATTCTGTTTTCTTCAAGTTAGTATTTTGTTGGTCGAACGCACTTATTGTAAGTCGCTTTGGATAAAAGTGTAAGCTAAATGCAATGTAATGTAATATAATTAGTGGATGAATGTATGTGTTCTGTTGATAGGTTATAGACTTTCTACTGTTCTCAACTGTTTTTCACTTTAATTGGATAATCCTAACACATGCCTACAAACGCTTAGTGCAGAATGCCTACTAAAAGTATGCTGATAGTCAACTCTAGATTAGTTGAGAATCAACAGATAGTCAAACTCTAAAGTTGCTTATCTGTTGATCAACTAATGCTTAATGCAATAGTCAACTAAACTCTAAAGTTGCTTATCTGTTGATCATCAACTAATACTTAATGTAATCTTTAGTTGACATCTTGACTCTCAACAGATTATCAACAAATAGTCGACATGACCCTGTTGACTTTCAACTGACAGATTGATTTTGAGTAGTTGATTGTCAATTTTGAAGATGTTGACACAATCTACAGATAGTAAGGTTGAATATCGGTTAATAACCTGTTGCAAAAAAAAAATGTGCACAGTCAACAGACACTTTTTGTAAAATCTATAGATCAACACTTGAGATGTACCTTATATTCTATTGGCAGTTAGTTAAATGCATGTTACTTGTCTGTTGAAACAGTGTTGTTGAATGTCAACTGATGACTATGGACTATCAAAAATAAAGTGTTACCAAAAGTTGTCTTCAGAATCTGACTTCAGTTTTCAGCTCTGGACAACAACGTTATCTCATACATCTCTGTGATTTCATCATTCCTACGAATGTGTCTTCAGGTAACTTGAGTGCAATAACATTACAAAAGTTGTCAAGAGTGTCATATAGTGGTTGTCAGTGCAACTGTCCAAGAGGGAAACAGAAGGGAGACAGGGTGACCAGATGCAACCAGGCAGGCTGCAGTATTGTCAAATTGTTCATATAATTGGTATTTCAGGAGGGACTGACTTGACAGTGTCTGCCAAGAGAAAGAAGACTGTGTCAGTGTATCATCTGGTGACTGTCAATGCTCAGGAGTAGGAGAGAAGAGTGGACTGAGCAATATTTTAAAACAATGACATTATACTAAATTAATTGGGTTTCTATACTGCCCCCATGACTGTCTCACTGCAGACTGTATGTGACTGTATTAAGTGTTATTAAAGTTCAAGACATTTCAAGTTATACTGATTGTAATCATTTCTAATATATGTATTTTTTATTCCAACCAGAAAACAGAAACATAGACTTATACACAGTCACGTATGCCCTCTCTGTTTCTGTTTTCTTGTTGGAATAAAAAAAAACTAGATATGATTTAAATCACGATCGCTTGTAATGTATTCGAATTTAACAGCAACTAATACAGTCACTTGCTATATTGTATAGCTACTATTCAATGGTATCTGGCATCAATCAGTATACTTCATTTCAATCCAGGGGGAGTTGGGTTTTGAGACAGTTGCTCCATTTTAGAATGAAATAAAGTAAAAAACGAAAACTTTTTACATAAATAAAAAGTATTTATGTAAACATAAGAATGGGGAGTAAGACTGTGCAACAAAAAGAACAATTACATGTACACTATAGAATAAAGATAATTTAATAAACAGAGGAAGTGAAGTAAAGGAAGTTAAGTCAAAGATGTGCAGAAAATAGACAAATTAAAGGTATTAAAAAGGAAAAATGTCCACAATTTAATTTAATTTTAACAGGGGTGTATCAGTATTAAAACGTTTCAATATTGATAATTAATACTGAATTGCACATTATTTCAATATGAAACAGAGTTGGCCAGTGGTAGCAGAATATCTGATCTAAGCAGGTTTGCAGAAACACTGACGCTGTGTTGTAATGTTCGTCTCATCCTGATCCTCAACCGCTCCTGTCTGCAGTGATAGTGATATCTATCAATCAACATGAGCGCTCAGTCCTGGGCAGGTGACCTCAGGCAAATGCAATCCGACCTTTTAGAAAAAAAAATCTCATAGGATATCAGAGTGAGAGCCACTGGGTGGGGGATTGCCTGCTCTCCACTGGGACTGCAGTAGGACAAATGCCACGCATGGAGTGGTTGTGGAGGTGTCTGCATCACAGGAGATAATGCTGATCCAAATGAGAATCAACAACCCACTCTGTGGCTCTAGCTATCAACCACTTCCTCATTATTATTCTGCTCTCACCGGCCAACCATGTGGAAGCTCGAGCCAGCTACCTCTTTAGTACAAGAATTCACAAGCAAAAAGCAAGTTTAGCTCCCAATAAAAATGACCCGAAGTACAGAATAAGATAAGTGATTAAAGGTAACCTAACCAAAATCCATGTCTTTTATACATAAATATGTGTACCCTCTGCATTAAGAGATTCTGAGCGTTTCAGGAAAAAAGATTCGCTCTCTTTTTGTCCTGATCCCCCCACCTTATCACCTGAATCTCCTCCTAGAGCACCATTGTGTTATTTTTAACCAAATATCTGTGGGGAGTGGCTCCTTATTTTTCAAGACAGAGAATCAGCACCTTTGAAACAGGGCTGAAACAGAGGGGATTATGGGATGCTGCAATGATCTGTTTGGTATTTGGAGCCAAACACTTCAGAGACATGTTTTGTATATATCTGAGACTTATAATATATTGATGAAAAACAGTATAATAGGGGACCTTTAAATGTCAAACAACATTCAACAGTCAACGATAAGTATTCGTATGAAAATATGTATTGAAGTTAACGAATATTGTGCTTAAAATATGCAGAGAAGTGGCTTCTTATAGGATTCCATTCATTGATTTGTTCCTTTGAACTGTTTGAACACTAAAACCCATCAAAAAAAACACAAAGCAACCCAAAGACTTTACCTGTATTGCACTTATTTTACCTGGTTTGTGTGATTAGGATGATGTTTTGTGAAATACTGCCTCGGACTTGAGGTACAAAGAGCAGGTTGCAGCATTTAATTGAACAGCCAGTGGGATATAATCACCAACCTGCCAGCATTGATGAATGTCAAAACATAATGAATGATTTCCACACAGTGCCTCCTTGTTTTCTCCGAGGAATTCCCATCACTGTGTGCTCTCCTGTCAAAACCTGGGCCTGTGTTATGCACCCAGGCGGCTCTTAAAGGCAGCACACTACACCTAGAGTCAAAGATTTCATCTTCTTACCGAAGGGTCTACTCGATCGATACATTTTTGAGATTGCAATTTTTACATCATTATTATAGGAAGGACAGTTAATCATAGACAAATCCTACTGATCATTAAGGAGGGTCAATGATTCAGGCAGCAACTAACAATTATTCACATTATTGAGTTATCTTTCAATTTTAACTTGTCTTTTATTAATTTTCTGTGTATAAAATAGTCTAGAATCCAAAGATACTCAATGTACAGTAATATAAATCGGATACAAAAATGAAAGGTGAATTCTATTGATCGATTCATAGTTTTAGAACTTCCATGTTGTTTCAAAGATAAGCTTATTGGACGGTACTTGGTCATACATCATTTAATTTGTGGCGATTTCAGATGTGAGCACCACTTTTATCAATAAATCCAATGAACACACGCTCCTCTGTCACATCACAGCCACCAGCTTGCACCGTTGAGACGTTGTGATGAATGCATTTAGTCATGTGTTGTTGTTTTTTCTATAAACTATACCCTGCCTCTGTCCTTATCAGTCTGAAACAGCAGCCACTGGGATCAGAGCAGACCTTTATTTTTATCATCCAACGTTTGGCATTTCTGTCCCTTTATCCAATGCAAACTTTGGTCATGTTTCTCCTGGAAGAAGTGACACTGTGAGGTTGTCAGCCATGACTTGGGTTTTTCTGCAGAGGTTTTAAGACTAACTTTCTTAAACTTTAGCGGTGTCCATATCCTGGCTGGCACCTACTAGCAATACAAATCCTTCTGGTACACTCTAAGCTCTCTGTAACCTTTATCAACCTCTATTAGTGACCAAATAAATGCAGGGACAATGACTGATGAATATTAAACATCACCCTCTGAACCTGCAGACTGGGCTCTTAGACTGTCATGTGTCCTGACGTGTCTGAAGTGCTAAACATCCTCACACAAGTCAGAAAGGGCTCTGTGCCAGGAATAGTTAACATATGCAATGGGACGAGACTTAAGAACTTAGTAGTTGCATTAACAACTACCCAAATCTTGAATGGCCATCTACTATGTATAAATCACCATAATTGTATTTCTAATAATTATTCGATAACAATAATAATCAGTAATCTCAGAGGTCATGTTAAAATGTAGACAAAACCATGCATTTGCTGTCTTTGTTTAATTTGGATTAGTTTACCCTCATACTATCATGTGAGTAAAACCCAGATATATTTACTCATTTCTTTTTATTTTGTATAACCAAAATAAACCTGCAGCTGTAGAGTAAAACTTATTGAAATTATCCCTGAAAGGATTCCATTTTCCTACCAGATGTTTTTAAGGACCTTTTTCCATGTGCTGCATTTCAATCAATGGGGAAACTATTCTCTCCACCGAACAAATGACCATGCAGCTGTTTCAACAAACAAGCATTTTCAATTAATACATTAGAATTTTAACAATAAAACAAAAGCGCAACATAATTACTGCAGAGATTCAACACAGACATTTCGGTCGCTACAGTCACAGTACGGCAACGAATATGTTTTGTCATGTCTGTGTTTTGGCTGAAGCTGGAAGCCCTCGAAATCTCACTACAGGTTGGAAAGGGACTTTTTAACAGTTTAGCACCTGCTCATTTATTTATTTTAAAAAATCAATTTATAACATTGTTTGATTGTAAAGATGCCCAACGTATGTCTCTGTTGTCTCCAAAGCAGATATGACCCTCCTTTATGGTGTCTCTCATCATACAGATCATAGAAGAAGCAGATTCTTCACGTTAAGCAATTGTCACATTCATAACCTGTAACCATGAAATTGTGTTCATTATCTCAATTTATAGTGATGTACAAGACATATCTCCCATTCTGTTTTAATATACAAAGCTGTTATTACTATGAGTAAATTCCTTCTGGACATTGTTATAGTTCCAAGAAACAACCAGTATTGCCAAATAACATCTTTATTTTAGAAAACATACTGTACAGGCCTAATTGCCTTTATTCTTGCATGATTTAAAACAATGATGATTTTCTCTGCTTTATGCTCTTGATGTCTTCACATGCTGTTAAAGAAAGACCTACAAAAACTATAGGAGGGCCCTGGTTTCTGCTGATTTGCTAATGAACTCCTACAGAGAGACATAGGTTCACAATTATTCAAATCCTAACCATTAAGCATCAAATACACAACACCCAATTTGTGCACTCCATCAGCAGATAAGTCACTTCTGATATGTGCCTTCAATGTAATTTACTTACAGGAAGAACAGGTCTGCAGAATTCGCAAAATGTAACTCGGATGGAAGAATAAGGAAAATAGAGTCATATAGTCAGCATCGTATACGACTGACTGACTACTTCTGAATATATAAACTATTTTAAGCTTTTCCTGACAAGTTGTTGGTCTCAATTATTAGATGTTAGTGTATGACACAGCACAATGTTTGTTTTGTAAATTATGGTCCCGTTTAAAGTAAAGTAGACCTGGGGGCGTGGCTACCTTGTGATTGAAAGGTTGCTACAAGGAATTTGCCTGCTCCATGCCCTTTGTGTTTTCATCTTATAACTTTAACCAGTTTACAGTTAGTTTTCTGTTCATAAAAGTTAAATGTTAGCTTTTGGTTGCCTAAAATGTCTTGTGTTCAGTTGTACATAGCTCCACCGTCTTGTGCCACTTATGATTGCAAAACAACGGATGGCTGCTGTTTAAAACTAAGATGCTGACGGCCGAGACATCCAGCTCAAGGTTTTGAGACAGTTGTCTAAAACACAATGAGTGATATTAGTGTATGATGACATGGTCTATGGGGGTAGACAATCTTCTGAGCAATGCTAGCCACAATATCTGAGGCTATAGAGTGCCACAGTGACGTGTGCTAAAACCCGGAAGTAAACTCCTTCCGGTTCCTTGGACAAAAAAGCAATCTCTCCATAGGAGTTTAGAAAATAGCTCGAAATAAGGGAAACGCTAACATCAGACTGATAACATGCTTGCAATAGCAATGCTAATATGCAGTTCAAAATTGGCTAATTAGTTCTAGACACAAAGCTTCATGGACACAAGCAACTAAACAAATGTGTAATCAAGTGTCCCATTTTAATTATAGAATGTTGATTACAGTTTGCTTTAAGTATTAAATATAATCCACACACTGTCACATAATGATCAGCATTTTCTGGAAAAAATGCTATATTTTTTTAATGCTTTTAAGCTTTAACTTATATTATTTTAAAAAGAGATACTGGCCTCTTATATTCATTATCGTTAAGCCGTATTAGTTAGTTACAAAGTGAATGTGTACTTATTTGTCCCCTGGTGTATTTATCATAATAACGATAATCTGCAATATATTTATATATAAATATGATACCAGCATTAAAGCCTTTATCATCCTGAACAAAAGCAAGTGGGAATAGATGGAAACATGCAAACACCAAACTGACAATTTATTAATCAAGATGCATATCAGCGCCAATGAATCTGTTTTGTCTGATTACGTAATCGACCTACTGCCATCTAGCGCTACATGCTGCAACACTCATTTCAAATCAGAGAGGAACTGATTGAGTTTGTAGAATAAAATAGAAAGTTAAGCACTGAACTTTTGCAACAGCTACATTAGATTACATCCCACAGAAAGCAAAACGAAATGCAATCTCATTTATTAATACTTCTCAAAAATTAAATTCATTTTAGCATTTTAAAATAATGTGTTTGTATTTGTTAGCAGCAGAAAACACTTTTATGTTTTCATGTGACATCAAATGTGGCTTTTTAAGAAAAGGTAAAAACGTTTTTGATCAACATAAGGCTAAAAGTTACAATGTTGTTGAACCAACACACATTGTTTGTATATGTTTGTTTTTGCTTATTGTGACAATATTTCAAACACTTACAGTAGATCTTATAAAACATTTTGTTCTCGTCGCCCGGTTCAGTCCTCACAGAGTCAGCAACTTGTTTCGTATTTTCCGAAGCAGTAACTTCTTCAAAGTTAAGCCGAGGTTGAACTTATTAGTAACACATCGGGAAAGGCAAAAAGTAACACAGCATGAACTCAAACATCATCATCAGAGAATCAAAGCAATGAAGCTAATCATTAAAAATCCTGTGTAAAAGTATGGTTAACATCCATCATCCTACCCAAGCTCTGGACATCTTCAATAAGCCTCTTGGTAATTTAACACATGAAGCTATCAGTACAGGAAGGAGATTTGATGGACCACTAATCCTGTGTCTTACTGACGAGCCGTCCACACGCGCTGTCGTCTTGTTTTTTGCAGTCTGAATAGACATTAAGTAGTCGCAAAACAGATTTGGTACTACTATCTGTATCTATTATATATATCTACTATCTATACCCCCTGCCACAAAATCATAAAAGCTCTGTCACTGTTTTTAATGAGCTCAATCTGGTCCAAAAGTTTAAAAAAATGTATTTGAAAGTTCTAGTTTTTATCCTGAACTTTGAAAAATACAATGACATATTCAAACAAATGTCATTGTTTTGTTTTTTAAAACGGATCAACATTTTAACTTGAATGTTTTCGAATGACCGAAACTTTCAAGATGATCTTAAAAGAAAACTAGCAACACTCTTGCTCATGTAAAGGACCGTTGGGACAGGATGCTTATGCACTTATTAATGCAAATGCACTTGATGTTTTCCAAAGAAAGTCGATGATGCGTGTGTGTGTGTGTGTGTGTGTGTTTGAACCCAAACTAATTTAAAGTAGTTCTCCCTTTGTCAAGACTGGAAAATGGAAACACAACAGCAATACCAACATGCTAATGTTTGCTAAATAGCACCAAACACAGAGAGATACTGAGGCTATTGGAGCTGAAGTCATTAATGGTGCTTTTCCACTGCAGCACGGTTTAGTGCGGCCGGGTTTGGCCTTGGTAGGCCAGGCTCACTTTAAGCTGCGTTTCCATTACAGTTAGTAACTGTATCTTACTTTCTAATACATTAAGAAAGTTGTTTTGTGGTCCGTTTTGTTTTTTTAGATCTAATATTAACACAGAGGAAATCACGGTAAAAATACTTGTTACAAACAAACAGTTTCATCATCAAAGAATTGCAAATAACAAAGCAAACTATAAACATAAATACAAAAGTGTAAAACACAGCAAAACTATATACATAAATGCAAGTGTAAAAGGCCACTAAGGCCAGCTGCAGGTGCCGTTCCTGCTGGGCCAGATCTGCACTGTGCATCTCCCTCAGGACTGTGCTCCTCTCCTCGTTTTCCTCTTGCCTGGAAGACAATAAGATAAGATAAACCTTTTTTAATCACCGTAGGGAAATTCAGGTGTTATAGCAGCTACAGCAATAAGAATGAAAAACACAGGACAGGTCACATAAGGATATAAGAATAAAATAAGTATAAACAGAACAACAGTAGGGATGAACTAAAGACAGTTCTGGCCCTAGATGTTTACAATGATTGTGAAAGTGAATTACATTATGTCCAGTATGTTTTATAATGAATATAAATGTATGTATACATATTTATGAGTAAAAATATACAGTCATGAAGTAAATGGATAATTACAAATGAATATAAGTATGAATAAATATGAGACAAGTTTAAAGTGCAAAAATCAAAAACAAAGTACAGTCCAAAATAAGTGGAAAGCAGTGCAGGTCCATGTGTCTGCTGCACAATACTTTACAATGAACAATAAGCAAGAATATAGGATGTCAGTCACAATTTTACTAGCTGCAACATTAATAGTGATTCTTAATACGTTACTTTACTTTTAACAGAACATTTCCACACAGTGGTATTGCTTATTTTACTTACTGACGATGATCTTAAGTTTAAAAAAAGTCACAATTCCAGTCGTTTTGCCATGCCTATTTCTTACCTAGAACCACACGCTAGCTAGACCCTCCAGAAAAACGCGGGCTAAATTCCTTGATTATGCGGGCTAAAATCCTTGATTATGCGATTAAATATGCGGGGTTTTATGTGATTTTATGCGGTGAAATTGCGGGAAGTTGCGAAATATGCGGAAAGTTGCGAAATATATGCTAAATATGCGGGGAAAAAGAATAACAATTTTTTTAAATATTGAGCTGTCTTATTTATTCTCTCTCACACACAACCTGCCACTAACGTTTAACCCTTTTACTATTCAATTAAACACATTCAATGTTTACTTATTGTAAAAGCAAATTGGGCTATTTTAAATCTC
>NW_011343712.1:0-3258 GCF_000735185.1 Notothenia coriiceps | reverse complement strand
CAAAACTGACGACCGTCGGTGGGCAATTGTACCCGTACTTTTGGAAGTATTGTGTGTTCTCCTGCCCCATTTATTTGCGCCTTTTCGTACCTGTACCCTCGTACCCTAGCACAAAGGGACGGGGACACGTGGGTGTCCTGGTAGTGGGGTGGTTATAACGCGGTCACCACCATTTATCTAGCTTTAGGTTACAAGACTCCACGTTCCTTGCTGACATTGTATTGTACAGTAATAAACTTACCGTACGATTTATGTTGTGGTTTGTCATTGACCATTCATTCGGGGAATTACCGTGTACAATTTTGAAAATTCAACAAACCGGTAGTATTACAAAACTTACCGAAGACGACATTTTTATACAATCAGGGACCTAAATAAATTCTTTTGGTAGACTGGAAACACCGGACCGAGAACTTATATACGAAAACCAATCGTTCAATTATTATGGTAAGGACTGCTGACCAGAGGTTATTATAAAGGACTTCAGAAGCACACCCGAATGTAATTACAAACATACCGTCGTTCGTAAATAGTCTTTCCACATCTACGTATAAATGGCCGAGGATTGTTGTGGTGAGAAAGAATCTAGAGATTGTTGTTTTGGCCTATGCTGGAGCCTTGTAGGGGCCGGTCATTGTCCGTGTGTCTCTACATTAACTGAACCTCCCCCACATCCATCTTCTTTTGAGTGTCCGTACGGAAAGTCACCAGTAAGTTGGACAGTTACTTACTCCTTGTTCTCACCTTACAACAGGTGTTTACTATAATGTACCGAAGGAAACACTTTAACCTACTAACACCGGGGGGTGTATTTATCTTGTAGATTGTAAAACTATTCTGGGCAGGGGGGGCTCTATGAGGACATGCAGACATCTTTTTTGGCACCCGGTCAGTTTGTTGAGTCTCCACTTGAGCGTCCCACCTTCCTTACGAACTTTGTCGACCAGAGATAAGGTCGTGCGTGTACCTCGGCGTACTCCGGGACACAACCAAACTCCTAGTACTACAAAGAGATCTTTTGTTTACTCAAAACCCTAAAAGTACACCCTGTCGCAAGTAAAATTCTAACACAGAAAAGACCTCCCCAAAACACCTCGTTGGAGATACGTCATTGTCCATTGTTTACTTCCTGGGTATCGTGACGTAGGAATGGCCAGTAGCCGCGCCCAGAGCTATGACGCGATACGGTCATGCGGTACCCGGAACCAAATGGACCAATCCGTGGAGCCTCACATACACTCAGTGCAGGCAGCTCTGCTGATTTCTCCTCCCTGGTTGCAGGCTGATAACAGACAGTTGGGATCGCAGCGAAATTCTCTTTGCAGACCCATTCTCACAGCATTTATCAAGCTTTTTCTTACTCAATATCAAGCCACACTTATTGTTTTTACTTCGGCTGTGACTTTGTGTGTGCTCAGGGTGAGTTTGGCTGTGTTTCGCTGTGTATCGCTAAACAAGGTAACCACACCTCCACGGAGCTCAGCGCGATTCACAACGTCCCGACCAATCAGAGCACACTGTGCTCACAGGGAGGGTGGGGGCTGGAGCTATTGGAGCTACAATGAGCCGTTAAAGGCAGAGAGTGAAATTCAGTGAACACACGTAGTTTACAGAGATGCTGTATGAGAAACCAATGTGAGTTTGGAAAATTGCACAATATAAATCTATTCTAGTAGACCTCAACAATGGAATTATGATCAGTGGAAATGGCCATGACATGGGACCTTTAAACAAAAGAAAACACTGGATTAGCCAAAAAAACAAACATTTTGCACATATTGATTTAGATATTGAGATCACAAAAGGTAAAATAATAATGTCCAATGTGTTCCAGTAGCACGCAATGTCAATGAAATAATAATAATAATATATGGTATTTATATAGCGCTTTTCCTGGTGCTCAAAGCGCTTAATGCAGACATGTTCCAAGAACATGAAATATGTTTCTTATTAGCACAGCTCCAAGGCTACAGTGCTGAACATAGACGATTTACTACCATATTCTGGGATTTAAATTATTATTGGTGCCAACAATGCTAAAAATAGAACCACAGTGGTAGTGTAGGGGATATATCAGCTTTAGTATCTTTAGTAAAATACATGTAGCCTAATGAACAAAAATATCCTTTGAGAAATGCCATTAAACTACATCTCAGTCATTCAGTCTTTGAGGGTGTATCAATAAACTTGTTATGCATGTTGTGGGGCGTACCCTCTAGGTATCCACTTTGTAAAAATAGCTTGAAAACAGCTTACATCAGCAGAACTCTGAGAGATAACACAAAGGTCCCAGGCTGTTTTTATGAAACTTCTCCAGGGAGGCTTGGCTATGATTGCTACTAGGACTAATAGCAGATCACTGCAATGATAGAACCGTGTGAGATGGCATTTCTTTCCTGAGATTGCGTCTAGCTAAATTGAACTTTTGATCCGGCCAGGCTTTCTGTTCGTTTTTACGAACACGAGGATGCAGGGCCAGATCCACCTGTACATTTTCTGAGATGAATTTTATGAGCTGTTGATTACTTTTGATCTACTTCCTTTCCAGAACCTATCCATCCCACAACATAAAGGACTAGCTTCCAACTTGTGGCTGTGCTAGTGCTCTGCAGTGTTGGGCAAGTTACTTTTAAAAAGTAACTAGTAATAGTTATAGTTACTGCTCTCAAAAAAGTAACTAGTTACTTTATTAGTTACTAAATTATAAAAGTAACTAGTAACAAGTTACTTTACTTTACTTTAAAAATAATAACAATAAAAAAGTTTTTGTGTTGTTTTTTGCTGACTAGTTCTCTGAAGGCATGCAACAGACTCGACCGTTGCGATGGGCAGCATGTCCTCAACAACATACCTGGCAATCAATCTGTTTAGTTGACTCTGGGTGACATGTGGCGATTTAAAAAAATAGTTTTTTGGCTGTTTAGATGGTGTTGCTCCATCTGGGTCACTGGCACTGCCAGTGGTTGAGACGGTGGGGTCTTTGGCGACTAGTTGTATAGCCCAATGTACATTACTTAGGTGCTTCAGGAGATTGGCATTGCTGTTTTTCGATGTGGACAATGCTTTCTGTCCTGCACACAGTTTACATTTTACCGTAATATTTTTTGCGTCCTTTATCCCCACAAATTGAAAATAGTGGTTATATTTCCAAGTTGTAAATGTGCTTCTGCTCTCGCTGATACTTGCATCTGCCATTGTGTGTGTGTGTGTGTGTGTGTGTGTGTGTGTGTGTTCCCCATAAGGCAAGACCCGCCCAAC